>NW_027175954.1:10715000-10802500 GCF_023055335.1 Clinocottus analis | reverse complement strand
GTATCAGTGGCTGTCTGCAATGTATCAGATGGATAACATGAATCATCAGGGCCTTCAGATACTTGATGAACATTTGGGGATTTCTTACTCATCATTGCTCTTGCATGTGTCTGACTATGCAAAGGCTTAATCCCTGGTCTATATTCATGAGGACCTTCTGTTGTAATAACTTTGGTATGAGTCAAAAATGAACTGCAGTGAGTTAGAGGTTCGGTGATTCAATGTTTGCTAACCGACTTCAAAGCTCAGAGAGTTTGGGGAAAAAAATCAAGAAACAAGATTTCCAAATTCACTGCAAAACATTTGAACCGTAGCAATTGGGAGCCAGTGATTAAAAACTGATTTCACAGGGTCGTAGTATTTTGTATCTGGAGCCTAATTAAAGACATGCTTTCTATAATAATCATAATATTTAAATGTTTTGTGTGCGTAACAGTTTCACTTGGTGGTCGGTGTGATTGTGTGCAGATTGGTTAATAAATCACTTGGTCAGGATCTAACAACTTTCTCGCCCTCTTCAGCTTACACATACAGCTGTAGCACATCTGTTGCCGGGGACGACCAAAGCAGCATCTCCAGCTCCTCCTCCAGTCAATCAGAGGCGAGCTATGGAAGCAGGCTCCCGTTTTGGGTGGAGCCGTTGGCTAAACAGCACCTCTCTAACGAGACCGCCTCGTCGAGCTCCTCCACGTTGAAGGCTTTGACCAGTTCAGATGACCGGCTCTATGCCGCCGTGATGGGGAGCTCGGGGACTCGTCCGTCTTCCACTCAGCTGCATCCTCGGGGTCTCCATGACAGCGGACGGCAGAGCTCGTTAGACAGCGGGATTGGGATAGCGACAGGAAGCCAGTCGTCCTACTCAGGAAGCTGCTCCTCTTATACTGGGAGTCTGGACATGGCCAGCCAGGGAGGGGAGGGGGAGTTTGGCTCTGTGGCCAGCCTACCCGCTCCGCCGCCTCCTCCTTCTTCACCTCCCGCTGTTCCTCCTCCCCCTCCCTTTCACTCAACACCTACCCCAAAGCACAGTTCTGCTACTTCCTCCCCCTGCCCTTGTGAGTCCAGATCGTGCTCTCGTGCGTCCCAGAGCCACAGAGAAGAGTATCAAACTCCAAGCCTGCTGAGACTGCAGTACGACACCCCAAGGAGTCTGCTTAAGACCTTGTCTCTGGGGGAACCCTTCAACCATGAAGACCCCCCTGAGCGGGGCAGGTACAGCAGGATCAGTGGGGATGGATTGGGTAGTCATGGACAAAGATTAAGTACCGTCCCCACAGGACCCGGGGCTCAGCATCAGGCCATGATGCTGCGCTCGCACTCTTGGGGCAGTGAAAGGGCGCCCCCTGTGGGCGGTGAGTGGAGGTCCACACCTGGACCCGTGTTGGTCCCTGGAGGCTTGGTTTGTGGAGAAACACAGGTAATGGTATTCTCACACTCCGTTGATACAAAGCAGTCGGAAAAACAAACCAATCATATATGATAAGAATATTTTAGACTGGCTCTTTCATTTTCATAACACTAGAGTCTTAACATTATTCAGTTAATCGCATGACAAGAAAGTACTATCCAAGAAAATGGAACGTCTTCAGCTAGAGCAGTACTCGGCACTTTAGTGAAATAATCAGACTCTCTGTGTTCTCTTTTGCTTCTTTGCTAACATTTGCATTAAGCGGAGTCTTAGTGAAATAAAAGGAAATGTTCATGCTAATCACTTAGTCCAGCCTCTCGAAGATCATAAATTCTCCTCTATGGCTCTGCTTCCCCACAGTGGTATTTAAAAAAAAAAAAAAATCTTTGCATTAATAAATACAATCTTAATGCAACTAACCCTTGTGCTAATAAATTGGGATTTGCTCTTCAGCAAAATTGTGGTTTGGAAGTTGTAGAATGAGGAAAGAATCGGTGACTACCAGTGACATCGGCTGTCACAGATGTTCGGCTGTATATTCTGGGAGAAAGTGTCTGTCTGCTTTTTGATGTGCTCTCACCAGTCAACAAGCTTGAATGCACTTCTAGGGATCTGTGGTTGTTTTGGTATGTTACATCCGTTTGATCCTAGGGAATATTTTAAAATGGAATCCAGAGGCTCTACACATTTCAGTCCAATCTTGGGTACAGTAGAGGCTCCAACCTTACCCGATTTAAGTCTTAGAGCCACTAGGGGGGCAAATGGGAGAACATGTTCAGACGTGCGTTCTTGCCACAAACAAATCAATCCACTGTCCGTTCTAGCATTGCCTTTTTCTATACATTTATTCTGTGATTAATCCGTGACACCATAGCATACAATCACCTTACATGTTAGTCACAGCACAGGATACCCAAAGACACTATAAAACACAAGCACGTTGAAACGGTCATGCTGACACGACCCATTCAAAAACTATTGTGCTTCACATCCGTACACACCCGTTCCTATTAGCAGGCACTTACCCATACGCCCTTTGAACTGAATGTGCCACCCTGTCTTCAAATAAAAGAACTACATGTCCCCATTTACCCAGTGTTTCCCTCAAACAATAAACCCCATTTTGGCTCCAACAAGTACACATATGCAATAATGAAGTCAAACTTTAGGCCACTGGCCCTTTTATCAGGGCAAAAAGTAAAACTTCTACCACAAATGAACTAAAATCTATCACCAATCACAGAGGTTATGTAAAAAAATATCAGGTCCGTACAAATCAGTGTATGTGATTTGGGGTTGTTAAAAAAAAGATTTTTGGCTTTCGCTGCCTTATTCCTGCTTCAGAATTGCTTTGGTAATCATGAGGGAAAGTTTTGACAGCATTTCTTTCACCTCACACAGAGGTTCAACTTGAGTGTCTCTTCACTTGTCTTCTTAGCAGCTTGGGGGAGCAGGGGATTTCAAAATCACACAAGGTCCCCTGGTAATACTAGTCCTAGCACGAATAAGGCTTAAGTGTCTTTTAGTCAGTATACTTTTCTAAAGTTTTTTCTCCTTTTGGCCTTTTGTAATTTCAAGCTTTGCTCCTACATCATGTTGCCGTGTTTGTGACTAATGCACCAACAGTTCAAGCAGCACTTATCTGCTCTCTTCACATACACACTGCTCCCTGCAGTTCAACCTGAAGACTTGGGTGTCTGCCTTTGTAATGGAACAGAGAAGCATGAAAAGGGTACACATAAACATATTTTTTTGTATAGAATATACTTGCTGACTCAAACTGTGGGTAAGTAGCATCATAAATCATTAGGACCACACTAGAGGTAACTTTCTAAGACCAGACCCTGGCTCATACTGTACTAGAGCTTTATACGGTCGCTGCCATCCCGCATCACATGCCTCCTCAGTTTCTCCCGATGGGCAGTCCGGCTTTCAGTCCAAATGACTCGGTGTGTCTTTTGTCTAACCACCTCAGAGTGTGGAAACATGGTGAGAGGATTCAAATACCAAAGTCCGGTTCTTCTCATTGTGAGGTGACGAGATCACCCGCTGAGGCACTGAACCGCCAATATAAAAAACTAAAATAAGCTATGAGTTTCCATCTCAAACCTGTCTAAAGCCGGTGTTCTTTTCTCTTTGATACTTTTGTCGGAAACCTCAAAAGCCCTCAGAAAACACCTCTCCACATTATGTTGAATCAATTTTCTGATGGGTAGTGAAAAGCACTTTCCTCTTCTCGCGAGTAAATTGTCATCAGAACAGGAGAGAAAGCCGCGTGACTTGTGATTTCTGACAGCTTGTGTAGGCGTGTGTGTGTGTGTGTGTGTGTTCATTGTACATCATGTTTATACTGGACAGAAAGCGCAAAAGGGGCCAAAAAAAGTTAATGAGTAGTGGTGAAACCCGGCAGAGACCTTGGAGGGGAGAATCCTGTTTTGACAAAATAGAAATTACTATTCAGCTTCTCTGTCCTGCTGCTTACAATCTCTCCAAAACTAATTTCTAACCAGTTTGAGTAATTGTAGTTTTCCCCCATGTTGCCAGTAATGTTAATTGTTGCAGTAAAAACACTGAACCCATCCTTAACAACAACTTCTCTTGTCTCTCCAGTGCAGTCATAGTTTGGACAACTATGTTACACCAGAGCACTGGTGGTCAGCAAGGAACAGGTGCTTGACTCAGGTACAGTTTTATTTATCTATTAGTTCCAGGTCTGAAGCCATAACAAAAAAACAAAAAAATCATGTGACATTTGAAAGAAGAAACACACTTTTTCCACTTATAAAATAAAAATGTGATTCATAAGCAATAAAACACACCCTTGCTCTTGTATGATCAGTAGTATCTGCTAATTTATTTTAAAATCAAAGCATATCTATGGTTGAGGGATTGCATTCACACGGGTCTCAGCCCGGCTCAGCTGAGCTTTTTACCTGTTTAAACTACCATTGACTGCTTACTCCTTTACTGAGCTTTAAGGAAGTCTGTTTGACAATAATTTACAGCACTGGTGTTTGTTTTGTCACACAGTACAGCCGAGGTTGCAGACGCAGTTTGCCGGGATTGGCACTCAAAGTGCACCTGTCTAGTTTTCCAACTGGTTCTAACTAGTTCCTAGTTGCAGTTCATAAGTGACATTTAACACAAAATATGTTCTTCAAGGCAAAATCTGAAATAAAGTATTTGGATTTTGTTTTCTAGGCTGCCAACTCTCCATCAGGCCGGCCCCCTTCTGCAGATACACAAGGTGTGTTTGTATGCTTTTGGTGAACTGGGTACATGTTCAGAGACTCAGTGTGGAGAGACATCTCTCTCAACTATTTCAAATGTGAACTCTGCAGTACCCTTTTGACACACCGGCTGTCAATTGTCAATGTTACATATTGCTTCTCAAAGTGCATTCAAATACTTGTAATTTAGTTTTAGTAAATATGTAATGTAATTGGAAATTTAGTTACTAGATTAAAAAAATACAGCTTACATGTTCATGCATCAGTAATAAAATCAAATGAGATCATGTAGGACTGACGGGCACCATTCTTAGAAATCTGTACTTTTACTATCGGTACATTTTGCTGACACTGCATAGAACATACTTTTACCGTAGTAAGATTTGAAGGAAAAATGTTCCTGTTATTTTCACATTGTATTATTGTAATGATCTGAATACTTTGCTCCCAGACCCGTCTTTCAGTGTGAGAGAGGAGCAGGATGAAGCAGGTCTGAAGAGGGCCGCGCCTTGTTGGCCGCCCTCTGCCCCTCCTCTTCTTGCACTGAGCATGCAGAGGCCAACATCAGCCTGTGGTAAGACAATCACAATGTTTTCAGGTATGACTCATTTGTCTGGTGCTTTAAAAAATATATATTAGAAGTTATTCTATGACTCTTAATGGCCTACTATACTATATAACTTTGTTATATACTTTACTATGGCTCTATTATTGTGACCATATATATAATTTTTTATTTTTTTTTTACACTTTTTGTAAGTAGTAGTATATTAGGACAGACAATTTTATGGCATGCTATGTATTATTATTATTTTTTTTTACCATGATATACTTTACATTTTTCTAACTAATCCTAGGTATCACTGCTTACATACAGACTAGTGGGGAATCAAATTGGCAACCAGCTTAAGAGCAAACCATTTTTGTATTTCTCGTCAGGTATTTTCCAGTATGCTCATGAAGCTCCTCGGTCGGCAGCCCTGAACACTCGGTGCCATAAGGACAGCCTGATTAATTATGTTAACATACCCATTAGCGCCCTAGCAGCTACAACTCAGGGAGAGCTGCTCTACACGGAGCCCATCTCAGCTTCCAGTCTGCACAGTGCTGTCAGAGGTATGCTGACCCAGCAAGAACTCTTTCTTAAAAAGCTATTTCAGAGCTCTGCTTTTTTTTCCTACACTATATCACACAGAAATCTTAAGGTGCCATATGAAACCGAAAATGGTTTTTAGGAGTGATTCCACGGAGGAACCATTCCTGATTCCACAGAGAACCTTTTAAACCAGGGTTCTTTAAAGAACCAAAAAAGGTGCCTCAAAGAACCATAGTACAAGCATGTAAAACCATCTGATGGATAAAACGGTTCTTCAGGTGATGGTTCTTCGCAGAACCACACAGCCTTTTAAAGAAACATTTTTCTGTCTATACTTCTAATACATTAGGCATTAATAGCATGTGTTTTATTGGAGAAGTTGAAAACAATTGCAATATGGCATGTCTCTTATTCCCCGACTAAGAAATAGATGACATGACACCTCTACATTTGGTTGAGCGCATTCTGCAATTGCAGCTCATCTCTGCGTACGTGTGTTTTATTTGCAGATGTGAAGGAGGGACAGAGCAGTAAACTGAGAAAAAAACCAGGGAGAAACATTTTATTTGTGAAAAACAAACATATCAAGGACATTTTTAGACTATGAAAATGGACCAATTTACAATAGTTTAAACATAATGCAATTCTACGCTGTGAATTGGCAAAGCAGAACTGTTTCAGTAGTTTAATGCATGTTTACAATTCCATTTCATTATTGGGTTAAAGTTGTTTTCCAGCTCTTCCAATGAAGTCAACACGGCGTCAAAGTCACTGAGCAATGCATGCGACAATTTTACATTCCGGATGACATAATGCAAACGTCTTCCCTTCTCTCCCTCTGTACCGACCAGAAGCCGGCTCCATCAAGTACGCCCACCTCAACATCACTGCCATGGAAACGGCTCAGAGAGTGGGGGCGGAGCATGTTCAGGGCAGAGAGGACCGGCTGACTCAGCTGGAGAGCAGGCGGCGAGAGCCACCAAACTGACACCGCAATACCCAACTGACACTTCAAAATAGTTTTCATTGCCGATTCTTTCCATCTCCGTGAACAAGATTAAGTGCTTGATTGCAGTTGATCACATCAATCTTTGTTGTACGTCAACAAAGAATCACTCAGACGGTTATAAAAAAACGTATTTATGAAGCAATTGTGCTAAATACTGATAATATAGGATTAAAAAAAGGATTGACAACAGCTGTACTTGGTAAGATGGGACACTCCAAATCTGGGTCTGAAAGCATTAAATTGAAATAAGCATCTCAGTTATAAAGATTTAAATCACATTAATCCAGGCCCATGTGGACATTATTCCTCAAAATAATGTCTCTGGTCAGTATTGATGAACAGGAAACCACAGTGGGTTTGTTCTAAATCATCACCTCCCTTTTGATATGATCAGGACAAATTGACCAACATTTGGCACTAATTCTATGGAGCTGGAGAGTGTGAGGGGATGAGTAGAAACATAGGAGTGAGTGACAGCCCATTAATGGCTCTACAGGATTTGTAAATAGCTTCTTTTTTTTTTCTATGCCACCGAGCAATGTTAAACTCTGTTTTTTAAAATATTACTGTTTGTATGTTTTTGGCACCTGTATCTTGCACATTAAAGATTGCCGTTATCTTTTCAGGTGTTCTTGCTGAATCTCCAACGGGTGTTTCATTTTAAATTGATTAGCCAATGACCCCACAATATTTCAGCAGAAGCTATACAGTAGCAACAGTCGATATTGCATTGGTGACAGGTGAGGACAAATTAGTCATCAGTATATATAAGAACTAGTGTTGGTTGGCTGCTCCCCAGAATCTGCACCATCCTACACCTGCCTTCCATTAGTTGTACCAGACTAGTATGTAAACGGTTTCATCTTTTCATATTCATGTTATGTACAAACACATGATTCATCGATTACTAAAAGAAAATAACACTAGAAAAGTAGAAAACCAACTTCTTTTTTTCAGTAGAAGTGGAGGTGTTGCTCAGGGAGTTATTTCAGTTCAGTCATGATCCGAGCCTCTCAAAGCTCATTATGCTTCAGTCCCTCACGGGAGATCTTGTTGGACAAGTCCTGCATATGTTTCTTCATCTGAAATCAAACAAATACATCACGTGTGACCTTTTGGTTGTGAAAATCTTGGCAATTTCACAAACACGCTCTACATTGGCACATTTATCTATCAGAGTAAATTTAAACAGACACATTACCTGGAATACCAATACATAAATGGTGCCAAGCTTTAGAAATAAAGCTTTGAAAGCTAATGCCAAATAAATTATCCGCTTTATCCTAGTCATACGCTTTTTTCTTTTCTTCTGATGACCACAATGATGTGGAAATGGAATAACAGGGTACTCACATTTTTCTTTTGAAGTTATGCAACACTTTCCAACAGCCTTATGTTTACTACTAAAACAGTTGAGTTGCAAGTCTATAAATAAGACTTTGCTTTTCTACAACAGGAACAACAATAAGTGTTCTTATCCTGTGTTTCCTATTTCTTTGTCACTGCATTTTCTCAGCACTATAACAATGTTTTATTCATGCCCATTTTGCAACATTATTTAGTTTCTACAGCAGGCAAGCAATTGGACAGTAACTTTGTGGTGTTTGATAGCAAATTATAGTTAAGAGCTAACAAACTTGTTTGTATTCCTCCTTACCTTGTAACCCATCTCCCTGGTCTTCTCAGCTAGAGTTTCATACTTTTCCAGGTTCCTCTTTACGTGCTCTTTGTCACCTAAAGACTCCACATGTCGCAACTTCTGGTGGGAAAGCTCCAGCTGCTCCTGGTAATGGCTGTGCTTCTCCACCTTGGTCTCAAAGTGACGCAGCTCCTCCTAAGTGAACGAGGAAAGGAGGGCGGTGAACACAGAGGGGTTTCAAGTTCAGTTACATGAACAATGGAGTCGATTTGCATCTCAAGTACTGACGAGAGAGGAAACGTTACTCTTTGACACGACTGATCTTACAGCTATATATGCTTAAATAAAGTGGACATTGAAATTGGGTTGTCCACAGTGGATTTGGGACAAAGGGTGAAAGGAGCACAATGAGAGATGGGGGAGTGAAAATGTGCACTTGAGGCTTCATGGCATACCATGTACAAGTAGTACTTAGCTCCAAAATACACTACAAAAGTGTATATAGTTGTGTAATAAGATTTAGACTGTAGCACCGCGATAAAACAAAGTGTCCAAAAGCCCGTCACCAGCAATGTATGAGCTACCTTGAGAGAGTCCAACTCGTCGTCGGTGAGGTTCGCTCTCTTGGCAGCCTCCCAGAGTTCAATCACACGGGGCTCCCGAAACTCTACAGAGGAAGAACCGACAGGCACCAAGATTAAGAGGAAAACTCCAAGGAGATATCTTGGAGCCTCACTAATACATGCACACTCAGGAAGGAGCTTTGAATTAGCAGATGTTTTATAAGAAATCAGCCTTGTTGCTCAGTATTTGGGAATATACACAATATAAAGATTTCAGTTAAATCTCTACACATCCCATACTATGACTTTATTCAGAACCTTTTTCGACGTATTATATGACTTTTTTAAAATGCTATATTCTTGACTTATTTCAACATACTATTCGAAGACTTTAAAACATTGAAATGTTTGATAGGCTATAATGACGTTTTTTGACATACGATACTACAATTCTTATGAATTCCCCTCTTTGTTTACATTGTTGGGCATTAAATTAATTTGTTAGAATTCTGATAATATTTTCTGTGCCTTCATTTTGGATTTGGGTGGGTATGTTTGATCCAAAGATATGTTGCTTTATTTCATAGTGGCGCTTCATGTCACCGCTTTTAATAATCAACGGTCTCTAAACAGGAGACAAATGGGTTGTGGGAATAATAAACACATAAAAGTCAGTTCATTCTTGTTTAAAGGCTCTGGTTAAGCTGTCCACTTTTATCTTTTTGTGAAATAACTTGTCTGATCGAGTGTCTCATAGTTTTTCCAACTGTTGGGTCTCTCCCCATGTGTATTGGCATTTGAGTCGAGGGCAAAGTTTATCAGAATACACAGGAAATTGTCGTGTAGCACGTGAGAAGGTTAATAACGCATGCTTTTCCTGGATTGCTGAATGAGAGCCGTAAAGGCTAGGAAAGGTTAAAATAGAAGCACACTAATGGAGGGACCCAGACGTCCGTGCACTAATGGACGGATGTCTGGGTCCATCCATTAGTGACCCCTGGGCTACACGACGACTTCCTTTGACATACTATACTACAACTTAGTTCAACATGTTATAGTAGACTATTTATTACTTTTTTTAATCATACTATACCATAGCTCTTTTAAAAAAACAAACATTTTCATGACATTCATTAAGATTACATTTTTAAGCCTTTTTTTTAGGCCTTAATATACTATTTTATGACATTTTCACAACCTTTGTTTTTAAAAAAAAAAATATGATACATGTTTTTCCCAAGTTAAACAGCACAATGACTAGCTGGTTTACATACCCAAAAAGATGCAGTGGTGTGATGCTAAAAACTAAAAAACAGTTCAATTAAGCTGTAGCATATCAATCCTGTGTGATTAGGCTTCTGAGATAAATGCAGAGTGAGACTGAGATGCACAGAGACACACGATGTGTGTGTGTGCGTGTGTGTGTTTTCTCTCTCACCGCTGTCTTCAGTGAAGCCCTCGTGGCTGAGTTTACGGAGGCGCTCAAAGCCCTGATTGAGGTCTCTCATTTTCAGCTTCAGGTCCGTGTGTTTCTGGTGCAGCACATGCTCTTTGGCGTCACCCTCCAGGGAGGATATCACATTCTTGTGCATTTCTATTGAAGCAAACAGACGGAAAGAACAAGAATCTGTTAAGAATAGAGGGAAGGCAGGAAGAATAAAGAATATAAAGAATGAAACTAAAGAGAAAATATTTGAGACAAAGAAGAATAGCATTTAATAAAAAGATGAAGTTAGTGCTAGCTATGAAAAACTTTTTCTAACATTTCAAAGGACTGTCTTTTTCTTCATACATCACTTATGTATGTACTTTGTACATACTTTGTACATACATAAGGTAAAAAGCAAACCAAGGCCTATTGCACAATAGTAGAAATTTGAATCCAAATAAAAAACAAGCCAAAATGGAGACAGTGGAGGAAAGTGGAAGTGTGCATGAATGGAGGTGATGGTGTTGTCGACACTCCCCTCAAGGCAACTTCTGATCGGTTCAATATTTAAATCTATCAGACAAGCAGAAAACCCTCCCCTGGCTTTTAGGCTGTGGAGTGCTAGTAGCAACGTTATTGCACAACGAAAACAGCTGCAATGTGTCAGCCATGTTCTAAACCTGCCTTTCCCTCCTGCGTCCATCCGAAAAATAGTTGGTGGGGCCTGACAGCTCAGCTTAAAACTCTCAGCTTGATGTGATGTGACAAACACTGATAGAGCGGTGGGTGGCAGCATGTGTAGTCTGATACCTTCCACCCATGCAAATGACCACAAAACTGAACAAGCAGACCAAAAGCATTTTTGACTTGACTGATTTTTGGGTGACTGATCTGAGCAACAGCATAATTGATAATCAAATGAGGCTAAAAGAGGGTAAGAATGTGTTAATCTTTGCATGTGGTACGCGCTGCAGAGCACTGCTCTCTCTCTGAAGTGGAGCTGTATGCACCTAGTCAAGTTGGTTGCGCTACTTTAACATGTGGACTGTAGCGATGCAGCTCACCCTGCTTGTAAGACACGCACAATGGAAACTGGAAAGCAGGTCTGCTTAGTTTACTGTTAAACAGCACAGCAGGCTTATCTATCCATCTATATTAGTTAAATGTTAATGCTTAGTCTGTGTTCGACTGTGTTGTCTTTTTTTGAGTAAAATTCCATGCGTGTCCACACACATTGCCAATAAATCTGATTAATTTACTTAACAGCCTCGACAGCTAGAAAATACAAATGTGGCCTCATTGCTCAGGAAATTTCTCCAATTTTGATTTTAATATGTAATGTTGGAGGTTATTCTGGTATGGGTTTTGGAGCAGTACCTGATTATGCCTGAATACAAAATGTATAGTGGATAGCAAAAGGGAAGACGGGGCCTAAAGGCTCATTAACTTGCATCCGATAGTAGTTTCATAAGCAAGGGAAAGTGGTGGGACACCTCAGCAGCAGAGCAAATGTAGCTCACCTTCCGTCCTGCTCACAGTATCCATGAGGATGTTGTACTCGTGGGTCTTCTCCTTGTGATGCTGGAACTCCCTCTTCAGACTCAGCAACTCCTCGTTGGAGAACTTCCCTGAGCTCTTGGCCTAATCGGAGAACAGCCATCATAGAAGAACGTTAGTCTCAAGAGCATGACAGCAACAGACATATGGGATGGAGAAGATTGACAGGTGATGTTCCACATAGGACCACCGCTTGGTACGAGTCCTTCTCTAGATGTTTCAGAAGGTTTCGGTGGCAGGAATTACAGCAATGTTTCTGGAATATTACACATCACATCTAAACACTCTGCGGCCTGTCAAATCACAAGAGGACGATAGCACATTATACACAGTATACAATATATACATTGCATAGAACATTTGTCTATTTTTCTTAGAAAAATATAATCTAAACATTACAGCTTTTATTGTTAGCAACTGCAAGAAACAGATATGGTTTGTATATAAAAGGAATTAAGACATGAATTATAACACTTTAACCAAACTAACAATCATTTTTGATAGCTTTATTTCCAAACACAATTGCTATAAAACCAAGTGTGTTGCCACAATATCACTTTTCAACTCTTTACACAACTTCTGACTTGATTTGTGTTATTTGGGGAATGCTGACAGAGCTACGGTATGACTTCTTTCTATTTTCACTCCCTAACTAGCTGCATACTTCCCTACAAAGTTTCTAAAACACAAGAGCCCAGTCCCAGTGTCCCCCCTAAGGCCTCAAACCCTGAGCCCTCAGGGACTTACTGACAGCACCTGGTAAGTGGTTGTGTGGGTGAGGCTGTAATGGCTCAAAATGGTGTATATACAAATGGCAGCATTTCGCTGCAACATATAACTATCAGAAAATGTAATCCAATTGTGGGTTTTTACTTTCCGATTTGATCGTCTTCAAGGCTTTTGCCTCATGTGATGAGGTAATTGGCAAACGTTCCACTTACTCGTTTTTGTCTCTGCTTGCATTTCTTATGTGTTTTTATGTTTCATCTTTAATCCTTAATGTTTCAGTGTACACTTATATGCCAGGCTTTATTTCCCATTTTCTTCTGACATCTCAGGCTTCCATTAGTTACCCTGTGTATCACGTCACACTGCTTTGAATTGTGGGTAATTCCCTTCGGCAAAGTCTGCAGAAATGCGGATTTAGGTAAAGTGTTCATAAAGGGCACAAAATGTGTGTGAGAGAGCCCTCAAACACTTGAGGACCTGACAGTGGGACAGTTTATTTTATCTAACAGCCAAAGTTTATTTCCTTTAACCTGCTGTAACAGAGAGCAAAAGGTCCCACAGTTCCACTAAAAAACAACTGCATAAAATCGCAACATAATTTCCAAAGATCTTTTATTCATTTATTGTCCTTCTGCACACATACACACCTTGTTCCACAGTTTGTCCAGCCTTGGATCGTCAAATACGTCTCCTTCTTTCGTGTCGTGGTCCTTCAGGTGGTTGCTCTCCAATGGTCGAGTGTCTCTTTTCCCATCCATTCCATATTTGGCCAGGATCACTACAAAACATAACACAGACGTTTTACAAAAAAAAGTTTCAACTGCCGCGATAAATGATCTTAACATGAGCCTGTAAGGAGTAACAAGTGAGGCAGTCATGAGAGGAAACGGTTTGGCAAGTAAGAATATCTAGAGTGACTAAGACACATAAATACATCATTCAAGGAAGACTCTCAAACATTTGCTTCTTGTATGTATAATATTACCCAGAGGCCCACAACCCTTACCAGCGACTCATTAATTTCAAAGTTACAACACACATTTTGTAACACCAGCAAAGAGCATCTCCAATGAGTCACCTGCTAAAAATAAGCTTTTAGAGTCAAGGAATCTAACAAGAGCTTATCTAAACAACCTTAAGTCAATTTATTCTTGACACAAGAAGCAAAGAGTAGCTAATATCCAATGTTCTTTTTCTAATAATGCTCTTAACCTGAAAAACATTTAATGATGAGTGTGAGACAAGAGGAAAACAAAATATACTCAGCAGCTACGAGACACATTAGCAGTTTCGTCCTCTCTCAATGTTTCAGACTGCTCGAGAAAGTTGGACTGTAAACTGAAGAAGCTCTGCCCTTGTTATTCTGCTGCAGGAAACTGTTATTGCAGCCGCTGATTCAGCACCATCTCAAATGGTTGGTAACCCATCAGTGTCACTTATTAACTACTGCTGTTTCATTAGGACAGTGTCCACATTCAGCGGCTCATTTTAAATCCTCATAAACAGGATGCAAGCACTTGTAGACGATCTCTACGGAACTGTTACTTCACATTTTATGGGCTCAGCAGACACTCTTGACCCGAGTGATCTGCAATGTGTGCAAACAATAAAACAAGCTCACAACCCCAGACCAACCAATTTACAACAAGCAAAGTGTCAAATGTTGTCTCTTGGCATATCAAACACAGTATCAAGAACAGTGTGATGAAAAGAAAAACAAAGAAAGATAGAAATTACTTTTGAGACCAATTAGAATGACTCAAGGACAAGGACTTGATTCAGTGAGGAGAATGTGACTTGAGGTCCTCCTTGAAAGAGTTTGTATTAAGCTACAAAGGAGAGTGACTCTGCCGAGAGCTGGAAGGTCAATGGGGAATGAGGGAAGAGAGGAAGGAGGTGCAGCTCGAGCTGCCAAAAGAACAAACAAAAATCCACTGGCAGAGAGTGGCAGAATGCTAAACAGACTCCTGTATCTGGCTGGTTCATTGCCAGCAGGTACGAAGGTGAAGATCCCTTCACACATTTATACAGCATCATTGGATTACATTAGGACTGGATTTGATTGTCAAACTATGCCAGTCCTGCATACATTTTAATATACTAATGCACAGCATATTCTTACATCAGTACCAATTAAAATGTAGCTGCTTTGCCAAATAAAAGGTCCTCTAGACTAAGTAAAAATAAAATGTGCACTGTCTAGATCTTTCTCATTTATCAGCTGGTTTTCCAAACTAAACAAGTATTTTATCATAAAATGAACACACACACACACACACACACACACACACACACACACACACACACACACACACACACACACACACTGGGGAATGTTTTCATGCTTAATTGAACGGGGCGCTTCATAAATACATGAATATCTCCTTGACAATGTTTATAGTCATCAGGGTTACAAAAGGGGCGGAAAGTTTCCGGTAAATTTCTGTAAAGTTTCCATGGGAATTTTGAAAAAAAAACATGTGGTAACAGGGAATTTAAATGTAGTTGAGAACAAGACTATGCACGCCAAGCTCAGCTGGACCCTGAATGCAGCTGGTTGGGAACATCGTCAGCCAGAAACATAAACGTAAATATAAAACGTTCTGTTGTTTTTGTCATCAGTGTTGCGTCTGAACGTTCAGACCGATGCCTGGAAAGTGTGAGAGTGTTGAGTTGCGTAGAGGCCAAGAGTGGTATTGCAGACAGATAGAGATTTCAATTATAGCTGCAACATATTGAAACAAAAAAACTGAACGAGTTCATTTTTTGGAGCTGTGAACTTAGTTCAAATTTTTCAATTATGAACTGAACTAGTTCATGTAGGTCCAGGGAGAAAGCATTTAGACCTGAAATGATTTAGAGAAAAACACTAAAGAAAGAAATTTGTGTTGGGGGGGTGGTGATCATACGGAATACACCCTTTTTTATTCAACGTTCATGTTTTCGTTGTTCGATGAAAAAATAAAGTTTGACTCACAAAATGTCGAAAAGGTCAAAAACGTAATTTTTAAAAGTTGTATTATCAATGTTTGCGTGCATGTCTGCTTATGACAAGGTAAATACAGTTAAATTACCCCAAAATTTCCAGTTTATTCCTGTTAATTCCCATTAATTCCTATTAATTCCCGTGGAAAGTTTCCAAGTTTGAATATTCCCGGAATTGTGCAACCCTAATATGAGTATGGATAAAGCTACAGTCTTAAATTTTAAAAGGAGATTTTGCCAAGAGACGTTGGCAACAGTCTAGGGATGAATAATTATATTTATTCTTGGCTGATGCTGTACAAAATAACACACTAGTTATTCTACTAGCCAAAGAGCAGAGTTTATTACATAAACTATGATATCGAGAGCTATGTATTCCATGGTCTGTGCTCCAGTATTATTTACCCATGATCTTGATAGGCCCAGTGACAACATGTTAGTATATGAACTCTAAAGAAAAGTGCTCCATCATTAGTTATAGCCTCCGTTTTAAAGCTCATCTCAATCTGCGACTCGGGATCTTTTCAAACCACTGCATTTAAGTGAAAACTCCAACGATGTTTCACACTCAACAAAATCCACACTGTTTTTAGTTGAAACACAAATAACAAGGTGTCTGGAATATACCTTAATAGCATTTTTTTTCATTTGGGAGCCGTTTGATATTTAGGCCATTTTTGTTAGTTGGTGAATACCAACCTGTTTCTGTTAAACTTAACTCAGATCAACATAAAAAAAGCACAATTATTTGACAACATTTGAAAAGTTTTAGCACAGAGTGACACTGTGGATGACTGCATATTTAGAGCAGTGAATTCAGAACGAGTGAAAATACTTTAACTTAATGCTGACCGCACTAGCGGACAGAAATGTCTCACCATTGAAGTTGCGTCGGAGCTGGGCCTCTTTCTCCCCATTTTCATCCAGTCCCTCAGCTTTCATCTTCTTCCACAGTAGCTCATCTTTCTCCTGGATCTTTATGTCACTATGCAGCTCAGCATGACGCACTGGGGACAACTGCATCTAAAACCAAAATGAGACTTTAGTTAGATAGGGGTGCATACGTTTAGGGGCAGAAAAGTCAAAAGAGTGAGGACACTAGATAGCAAATGGACAGTAACAGCGAACACTACATGGCAGCTGCAAAATATGCTTTTGGAAGTAATGATCACTTTAGGTTATTTTATTAATGTTAGTGGAAGGCCTCCGTCTGGTCTTAGTGAGCAGTCGACCGCAACTTTGGGAAACGCCACTTTGGTGAATAAAGCATGGCATACTGGAAAAGAGTTGTGCAACTTAACTTTCCTTGATGAACTTGTATTGAAGTCCACACTGGTCTGCACCTTGGTGCGCGTGCGGTCTTCAACAAGATACCAGTCAGACCACACTAAGCAACAAAACTTTCTGATTAACCAATTTAATCTTTTTGTGTGTCCAGTACTATATGCATTATTATAACTTCAGTTAGCATAGCATACTAGAAATTATAGCAACACGCAGTACCAGGCTTTATTCCACAGCTTCTTTGCTGTAAATGCACAAAGACTAAATGATGCGTGCACGTCTGCATTTGGAGTTAAGGAGCACATTACAGTGACTGCTAATGACGTAAATACCCGGCTACGGCTGTATCTTTAACTTGGCTTATGAATGTTCCAACTGAACCGAGAAAACGGCAGAAGCCAAACTAACACGACAATGTTCACGTTAGCTGACGTCTCTTCACTGACCCACGCTCGTGCTGCACCGTACAGATACCGGCTCGTCTTGTGCACTTACCCGTTTCGCCTTCTCCCACACCTGATTCAATTTAGCGATCCTGAACTCCACCGTCTGCCCATCACTGCCGCTCGGCTCGGGCTCGTTAAATTCACGGGAGTATTTTCCGGCCATTGCACCCACACCGAGACACAGAGCGACGACAAAACACCGCAGCTTCATTCTCAAAACAATTTGTCACAGACCAAATATACGATATTTGGGGGGAAAAACAGCCGAGACAACGCTACAAATGTTTTGTTGTAACACACTGGAGTAGCACAAGTCATGTGCTCAAAATGGGAGTGAACTTCCTTAAATCGTGCATTCTGGGATATGTAGTTTCTTGGCTCGACACACGCGTTGAAATACTAACGCTGAAGCGACATTTTTGAACGACAATTCCGGATCCGGAAATGCCACCTTGCGTCGTTACCTAGCAACGAAGGCTGCACAGCCTGTGCAAATAGAAAGCCTCCACGCGCTTCGGGGTACAGAAGCCGGAGAGGACGTCATGATGCGCTCATCTTATGGTGATAGTTTATCAGAACAGACACATTTAATTTAAGGCCCAACTGCACAGTAACATTTTTGTCAAGATTCCGACAACTACAGCTAAATGTACTGACTTATCTGATATTTGTGTATGTTGCAGAAAAGTGGAAAGGAGGATATCCACGTGTGATACATGGTCGCCTATGTAAATGGTAGAATTTTAAGTCGTATTACTGTATTCACAAGCACATTTAAAAGTCTTTTGAAGATAAGGTTGTTTTTTTTCTTCTCGAAATCCCACTCATTGAATTTTGTGGTGTATGTTTTTGTTTGTTTGATTGTTCTTTTTCTTGTTTTGTTTTCTCTGTTATTGTTTAATTTGTTCTCAATTCAGATTAAAACAAAGAAGAGGGAGTGCAGTGGGAACTTTTAGTTTTCTAATTATCTAATTTGTTTTTTATTTATTATATTCTTATGAATACATGAGATGCAAAACCAAGTTTATTCATATTAATAGATGTTTGTCTTCAGCTGCTGTTGAACAACACACACAGGCAAGACGGCAGATGCTTTAATCAGAAGAAATAAATAAATAAAATTGGCGATTGGTATTGTTCATCTCATATACCAGCTAAGCTAATATTATTTTCAGTATGAGACAGAAGGAGGGCAAGCCTTTTTATTATTATTGATCTATTATATGATTGAACTGCTTGACAAGATTATTTGTACAGTGTTCATGCCAATACACTGCAACTAACTGAATTCCAGTAAACTATAGTTAACTGTGTGAAACAGAGGGAAAAGTGAGACAGATGGACAAACGGACAGAAAAAACATTATATATTCTACTCCCTTGTCTTGGCAAAATTGTTTTAGAACTTTAATGTTGATAAATTTCAGTCAGCTGAAAGGGAATTCAATTGAAGTGAAAGAGAGACAGAGACTGTAAGAAAGAGAGGATGCATATTGGATTTGTGCCATGCAGTAATTCACATCTGTTCAACAAAAGACCAAAACAAATCAGAATAATTTCAAAACAGAAAAGAATCACATCCATCCTTCATTATTTACCTGACAAAGTAAATACTATTAGGATGTATTCATATTATCAATCACAATTCAATTAATTAAGCTGAAAGTTAATGGATTTTAATTTAGACACTATAACATTCTGAGGATTTTTTTTCATCTCTAATTTGTTCCAAGTCAACCAGATGTCAAGGTGAATGGAGATACAATGCTCATCATCTGGCCAGAACAGTCCTTGAAGTGAAAGGGGGACACACTGTTCACAAGCGTGAGCCAGGATAGAGGTGCCCGGCTGCTTCCTGCGTTGGTACTTCCTCGGGGTCAGTGATTTCAGACATTTCTAATTAATTATTTCAAAAATAATTTCAAACTAGGTTAGCATTCATTCAGGATGGACAACATCTGATGTACAATAAAAAAACATAACCTGATTGGCAGTACCTTTACTTTTCAGTTATCATAACTTCACAACATGAGAGGAAACACAAGTTATAATTAAAATAAGGGGATTAAATGCTAAATATAGAAAACCGTGCTTGAAAAATACCTTCCAGAAAAAATGGTTCTTGGATTTCTCGAGTTTAATCCTGAACTTTAATGCTATCAGAAATTAATTCATGAGATCAGAAGACAGGCAGAATGTAAATTAATACCATTGGTAGAAAGTAACTGCATATACTCAAGTACTTTGTATTCTTTTGAGGAATAGTTGTACGTTACCAATTTCTAAAAGAAGTCTGTGGGAGATCTGCTATAGCCACACCCTAATGAATGTGTCTGCCCTTAAGGACAGCAGATGGCTTGAGTTGAAAAGGTTAACACTTCAAAGGGGCTGATATTTGGTCAGGAATCAATTTGATCTGTCTCAGCTTTCAACATCTGCAGCATCTCCGTGTGCATGCATGCACACAAACAGCAACGGATAAACAGTGTTGAGATGTGAGGGACTTCATGAAGCAAATAATACATATACAGGATATGATTAGGAACAAAAATGTACTTGCCTGTGTCATTCAGTTTGCATTTTTATGTGCGTCACTGACCATCATCAGAAAAACATGACTTCACATCACCCCAGATAAAAAAATATGTGTTATATGTATATTAATTAATTGCTACTATGGTTAAGTGAAACATGTTTTAATGTCAAAGCGAATTAAAAACATTTCTGCTTCTGTATTCTAATTAAAGATATCCTTATAATGTCCTGGAAACTTGACTTGTTTGTACAACTATCTGGGATTCAATTGTCTGGTCGTAGATCACAAAGAACCAGCAGAGAGAGTATTGGTGTCATTATGATTGGGTGTGAGCCTGCACCAATATGTGTCTCCCAGCGAGAGTATCTGGAGTCGCGAAGGAGAGAGAGATGTCAAGCCAGTGGGAGACTGTGGCACAGCAAACAGTCCACAGTACCATGACTGTTACATAAACTATGTTTGATGACAGGTCCATTTTGTCTCCCTTTGGCTTCCAATAGGTGGAAAGAGAGAAGTTGACTGAGGTGGGTTATGAGAGCAGTAAGACACAGAGCAAATAAAAAGTGAAAGAAAGAAAGAAAGTGCAAAGGAAAAAAGCGATAAGTAAAAAAGAAATGAAGAAACACACAGATTAGCAGGCTTTCTGTCAGCAGGTTCTCTTGTCCTGTGGGTAATAAAGAAAGTCATAATGGAATAAAAGATATATTTAATCACCAATCATGAAAAAACACAGTTATTAAGACCAAGTGATTGTAATAAGCTTTGATAATCGTACTGCTTGTGTAAATTTAACTGCAGGGAACAACAGAAACATACATCACATTAACTTAGAGTCGAACTTGGCAAGAATAAGTTCCTTACTAATACAATTTTCTTCTTCTTACAACTATTTATTTTTACTTCCAACTGTGCTGGGATTAGTTTCCGCACGTGTTATTCAAATAGCAGTATGCCTACATTTTGCTGTAGCTTAGAAAAAAAATAATGCATATTTAATGACTGCAGATACACCAAAATGTTTGCTGATAAAGGACTGTGGCTTCTGGTAGAGACTACGAGAGGTGGACATTATATACAATATAAAGGGAACTGCAGTGGTGGAAAAAGATCATTACAATTTACATATACTTCATTACAAGTAACAGTCTTGCATTCAAAATCCAACAGGGGTAAAAGTACATAAGTATTATCAGCTAAATGTACTTTTTTTGCCACTCAACTTGGAGTTTAATCAAAAGACTGCTGAAATGTTTTATTTTGACAATATACTTAACAATACAAATGAGCAACTGTAGATATACTGAAAATCATCAGTTAACCTTAATGCTTACTTCGAGCCCTTTTCTTAAAGCTAACATTAAAACAGTACATTTTGTAAGTAATAGTACTTGAAATGCTTGAAGAAGAAATAATAATCATTTTCCAGAAATTATAAACCAGAAATTAGTACTTTATTTTAGGAACAAAAAAATAAATTAAAAAACATTTAGTTCTAATTAATGTAAGAGAAAGTCTTAAGAAAAAAATAAATGATTAGCAGCACTTTTTAACCCCCAAATACTTTTGTTCTCTTAAAGTTGACAATTTCCTGTTCGTTCTTCAGCTTTGAGCGACTACTTATTTACTTTTTTGTCCCTGAATCAAATGTTATTTGTATAAGATACAAACGACCCACATGACTTATTTGGTTTGGGTAACATATTATGTTGGTTACAATACAAATAAAAAGTAAGGGATAGTTTTCGTGGGTATATGGTGTTATAGCTTATTATATGACTATTATTGTACATGCATTTTAGTGTCAGTGTCTCTTCCTTGCCTCTTTCATCTGTCTCTCTGTTGCAGCTCAACCCAGGTCTTTAAAAAAGATGAGGAAGATATCCCACAAGTCTCACAAAGAGAGAACAAAAACATATGGGCTAATTTTTACTGCCACTAGTCTCCGTTCTATGAGCCACATCTCGTCCCAATGGGCCAGATGTCCAGGTACTGGACTGGGCTCCAGCTGTCGGAGAATGTTGGACATGTTGATGCACTGACCGTCTCTGCTTCACCAGCAGGGTCCAGAGCCCTCTTAAGGGGCAGCTGCAGATCATGTGATGTAATGCCAGGAGCCATAGCTCATCCCTACCATAGTGCACTTGTAACATTTTATACTTTGGACCAAAATAGTTGTACCTTTTTCAATTAGTTTTTTAAATATTCCATCCACTTCCATGTGCTTCTCTTAATAATCTCAAGATTACAAAAGAAGAGTTTTGGGCGATAATCTACAATAAACACCCAAATAATCCTAAATAAAACACTGTGTACATTTGACATACACATTCAGCACATAATGTAAGCATTTTGTGGTCATGCTTATGCAATGTGCCATTTCAAATAATGTGATGATATTTCAATAATGCTGAACAACTAGTTACTTTTCTTAACTTGCAAGTAGTTTTGTTCTTTTAAACTTGGTGACATAGATTTGTTTGTTCATGTTTGTTGTGAAAACCTTTATTCATGGTTAAATTCAGGTAATCCCAAAGGTTAAAGTGGAATAAGATTCAAGCTAGAAAACGTCATGTAATGGAAGATAAAATAATTTAGTAACAGTCATGGAAACATAAGATGGATATGTCTAAAATGCCAACTCGGCCTTATGTTACATTCTGCTATTTGAATGTCAAAGTATGGCCTGTTTGTTGTCACGTCTCCTCCTCTTTATGCTTTTGTGGAGGGGGGATGTATTCAGCCTACTGGCTGTCTCACTGTGCACAGAGCACATTAAAGGTTATTTACAAATATTGTTAAATTCCAAAGGCAACATGAAGTTAAGCGATTGGGTCAGAATTGGCTGTGGAATCAAACCATTGACTCATCATGGAAATATTTGGTTCTTAAGCTGCAAAATGGTCAACTATGTTCACCAGCCAGTTGTCTGTCTGCCGTTTGGCGCTGAGCAAGAAGCAATTAGTGAATTCGTAGAGAATGCTATCATTTACTATTAATGTTTCAAAAGAATAATCAATAATTCCACTGTCTCTTGAACTTCAATAAGAATTGTAATTATAAAACTTTTGAATCTATTTTTATCCTTTCAGTGGAATAATTGTGCAAATACATATCTTTATCGATATCCCTACAGCTTTCATGTATACAGAATATCTTTAGAGACACACATATGACATACAGGGAATTTCTTCTGATGAAAACATCTGTCGTCTTGCCTGTTGTGTGTTGGTGTGTGTGTTTGTGTGTGTGTGGGGGTGAGAAACGGAGTGAGAGTGGTGCTGGATTCAATATTCATTAAATGTTTGCAGTCTGCTGACCTTTTTCCTCCTTCCTCCCTGAGTCCACGCTCCATTTAATTCAATAAGAAGCGTTCATTTTCAAAAGCAAACCTTTACTTACAGAATAGTTCCCTGGAGGTATTGCTTTTGTCTATAGGAGGCACAGCATAGATTAGTTGAGATGAGATGGTTTCTAAGTAGAATCATGTTGAGAGTAGGGAAAGGAAGAATACCAGTCATTATCCATGACCCGATGCAGCTGTAGTCATTTTATTTCCACTGAAGAAGATATTCATTCCTGAGCTGGAAAGTAAAAATGTGAAGCAGTTTCTTAAATTACCAGACTATAAAAGATGATTATGATGAAGTTGTTTGATTGAGTCGGTAGAAATGGATAGACAGTGCATCAGTGCACAGTGTGCAGTCAGAATAGTGGTGACTGACAGGAATGATTCACTATGTCGACAGGTGTTTTAGTTCTCTTCCATGCATCGATATGAGACTTCAATTCACTCAGCAATTTGTCATGTAATACTTGGCTGACTATGGCATTCAAATATTAAAATGGTGGGAGACCTTCATCGGCGCACTGACAAGAACTATATTTAAAGCATTTAACACAAGTTGATTTTGGTCCAAGAGTGTGTTACAGGCTACTTCTTCGAAGGAGAAAATGAGGCACTGTGTGTACTTTGCTCATCACGACAGGCTGAGATGCCCACTGACCAGAACCAAATGTCTGGGCCGCCGTGGGTAGTGGGCTGTATTCAGCGCTGCCACAACAAAGAAGGCAGGAACAAATGAGGCGTGACTGTTTCCCCAAAAGAGCATCTTTGTCCACAAAGATCTATTTCTCAAAGGCCAGCTGAGGCCTGAGGCTGACTCCACAGACAACAGTAAAAAAATCTGTTTCTCTTGTTACCTCGCAGATCCTGCAGCTCGTGCTGACTTGAACCCAGCAGGGACGCACACAGGCAGCTGGGACTGCTTCTGTTGATCAGTGAGTCCCTGTTGCAGACCCACCACGCAGTATTTAGTTTTAATATAGATGTACATGTGGTGGCAAAAACATTTACGTAATACAATAGAACAGATGTAACAAATACTATAAACAACACAAAGCATTGTGTCAGGCAAGCATGTAAGATACGTTTTAAAATATATAATATTCAAGACTTCAGGATAATTTGTGTGAGAGGTGTTGAATGAGGCTAAGTGGCATATTCATCCAGTCACTGCAGGTGTTCAGACCTTCTACTGCACCTCTTTCAAGCCACAGCCACATATTTCTTTGAGTCAGACTCTGCACAGAAACATACTATATATATATATATATATATATATATATATATATATATATATATATATATATATATATATATATATATATATGATTTCTGTGCTCACACAGTGTAAGCATTTATCTTTAGTGAAGGGGCCACATGCTGCCCATTTTGATCTCAAGTGGACCAGTAAAATCACAGCATAATAAAGCCTAAACAACGACAATGTTTCTCTATGTTTAAATCATTGGTGAAGATTTTTAGATGATAAACTCTATTTTAAGGTCCTTCAACAATTACCTGGAAACATAAAGACCAAAATTCAGACATCAGCCCTGTGTTTATCTGCCTGGGCTCTCCTCTGCAGATTCCCTCGCTTTGTGACACGTTTGTGACGCTACTTTCATGACGTGATCCATGTTTGATGACTTCCAACACAATAATATCAGTGCTCACATCAATTGCGACTGTGAATCAATGGTTTGCATGTCTGTCTTATAAGCCGAAAATCAGAAGTTTAAATCCCAGCTCTGCTAATTTTGTTCTTTTTTTTTGGGATTTGAAAACCCTGGCAAGCCGGACTGGACCCCCTGGTGGGCCGGATCCAGCTCGCGGGCCGTATGTTTGACACCCCTGATTTAAAGCATGTTATTGGACAAATTAAATAGATTAGTCAAAAAGCCAAGTATGACTATAATAATGATGACACATTTAACATTATCTTCTTAAGCCTGCTTTCAGGCACTCACAAGATGTTTTTCTAATGACATAATCAGCACCAACAGGAGCATTGTAGAATGTCAAAATAGTGATTTGATGTGAAATATAGTGACAAAAATTTAAATCAGCTTTATCTCTGGAATCTGTTGTCAAATAAAGGATGAGGCTAGACAAATATATATGCAGCAGCACTCTCTTAATCACAGTTGTGATCCTCAGCATGGTGCCACCCCACACACTTTACCTTATGTATTTTTCTGACAGTAAAAGCCTCCGGTATCATGTTAAACCACAGATGTCATGTGCAGAGGCATACAACTTTATTTACCTCAGTAAAAGCATGTGAATGTGGCCTGCCATACACCTGCCCTCAGCATTAACATGAGGAGAACAAAGAATGAAAGCCCCTCGGTCCTGGAGAGTAGCCTGGAACCAGATAAAAAGAGACTAGAAGCTGTGAAGTATTTCTCCGGGGAGTCTGTTACTGAGGAGTCTTTCCAACAGTGATTTGGAAAAAAAAATGAAAGAAACCAGCTCTATACTACCTCACAAAACCTACTTATGTACCGCTGCAGGACATGGCATACTCAGGTATGAAGAAGGAGTGATATTTTATTTTAAATCAATCTCTTGATAGATGACTATGGGGAAGAGATTGTATGAGACCATTCCCTTTTCTTTCTGCACATTAATCATAAAATGCTGTTGAGGTATAACACAGAGCAAATGCAAAGTTGAAAGAGATGGAAACAGCAGGAGAGAGCGAGAGAGAGAGATAGAGAGTTGAAAGTGTTGTTGTTTGGAAAAGAATGATTCATTCAACCAATTCATTCATGGGCCTCAGTCTGAACACAGATCTTATCTAAAAACTCATCACTTTTGAAAGTTTAAAATATCCATCTAAGTACCTCAGGCATCTTGAGTCATCATTAATGGCACACTAGCAATAAGTGTGCAAGAGAGTTTCTTTAAAAATGTTGAAGTATCCTCGAACCCGCACACCTTTTATCACAGCTATTGGCAGTTGTACGGCTTGTTATTTTTACGGTAGTCTGGGTTGTCGTATTTTTTACCTCTGATGGCTAGTTTGGCGCTGATTAACACGCTTGGTGGAAGGTTTGTGGGGTAACGCAGATGTGGACGTCAGAAGGATCGTGGCCTTCTTGTATAGTGGTCTTAGATAGTAAAGTCACAATGTCCTGATTATGGGAGATTTTGATTGTAATGTAAACAGCTCTGCAAAATGAAGTATCAATTTTAACATTTTATCGGAGATTGACCTGATTCATCTGCTCGACACACTCCTGTTTGGAGAATAAAAATAGCTCTTTCAAATGCCCACACTATTCAATTTCATTCTTGAGAATGTCATCTCAATAAACATAACATGCTATTTCAGTTACCAATCTACTGCCAGTGGAGAGGGAAGTTATCATTGAGATGCTAGCGTGTGGAGAGAATGACATCTTTATGAAATGTTTATGAGAAAGTTTTTGTAAAAGTTTGTGATGTCAAAGAGCAAGCGGAGTGCAGTTTGAGTGAGGGGATGCAGTTATGTTTAATTCATAAGGCGCATCAATGAACATAATGGTTCAAAGCGACAGAGACCCGGGGAAAGGGAAGCAGAGAAAAAGAAAAAGCTCAGCAGCAGGGGATGACCTTGCTTAAAGAGAGGACAGGTAGACCATATGTTTGATACAGACCTTCTCCAAGGTGCAATAGTATCTCTGCCCTTTACCCAACTGTCTTTCCTTTTACAGCTGTACATAGGTTTTCATGGCTTAAAGACTCTGCTGAATTTATATATATATATATATATATATATATATATATATATATATATATATAGATTAGTTTACTCATGGGTGCTCTCACATCGTGAACACAGTTGTATAATGTCTTGTATGGCTCTGCATGAGCATTGTCAAGTCTGAGAAAATGAACCTAGAGATGTCATTGTGATGTCATCAGAGGTATCTCTACTTCTACAAAGTTGATCCTAGAGACTACTTATGCTTGCTTGATGTAATGTAATTGATGTAATGCTTGTATTACATCAAGTTGAGAGAAAAATATCAACGTTTGCCAGGCAGGCAAGTTCTAAACACAGAGATGCATGATGGGAGGTGTGGCATTTTAGGAGGTGTGTTAGCTTGACTCATCCTAGCTAATAGAAGTCAGAATAGCCTCTGCTCAACCAATTTTGACCATTCTTTTCTAATTGTGTCTTTTATGAGCCCCCTACCTTTATGCAAGCGCAATACAAAAAGTACACACTTTATTTTAGTTTTTAACAGTGGAAAACACAACATGGATGTAAGGTGGTCAAGATCATATAGTGCTATAGTTTATTTATAGTTTATGATAAGCATAACGTTTTATTACAAATGTCTACCGACTTCATTTCTGGATGGTCTGCTCGGATGTACGTCCCTGAAAACCAATCACACAATCCTGTAGATGGATTTGTAATAGTGGTGCTTTGTGTGTAGTCACATTTTTGGAACAATACAAAGAAACATTTCAGACTGAAAAGGGTATTTACATATTTAACCAAACACTATTCCAGTCACAGCTTGTGTCTGTAATCATTTGCATTCTTTCTGGTCAAATGTCGACAATTGTACATGTTGGGTATAACTAACCTGGCGGTGCGACTGTCAATGTAGCCATATGTTAGCCCCAAAGCTATGAACATCCTTCTGTGAATTACATAAAAGCACACAGCTGGGTTCTGCCTCATTGCATCTGCAAATTGATATGTTAAACAATAAAAGCATAAGCACACCATTTTGTTCTCTTTCAGTTTCCCTTGTAATGTCTTGGCAGGTGACTGAATTTGCAGTATGTTCCCTCAACATTAATTCTGTGAAAAAACACATCAAAGCTAATTGTGTGTATACTCCACACAATGCTATCTGCTTTGTGAGAGGAGACTGAATCACCCTGGAGTGGATGCATGATCAATATGACTTCTTCTTCAAACATCTGCCATTGAGCAAAACGTTAATGGGACATCAAGTCACAAACAGATATGCAAATTTCCATCTTTATTCTATATATATATATATATATATATATATATATATATATATATATATATATATATATATATATATATATATATATATATGTTGTGACATTTGGCAGACACTCTACTTCCAATGCTGATCAGTAAGTATGAGTTGGGCAATGGCATCAAACCAGCTGAGAATGTCTTGCAGCAAAATCATTCAGGTAGGAAATCCAGACACAAAGGAAGTAAAAAAGATCTCTTTGCATAGACACTCTGCATTCATTGCAATGAACAGCATACACTTGCTGGATTCCTCCGATGAAAATGCAGATTTTTTTTAAATCTATTCTGTCTTGGGATCGGTTATTATTTAATTGGCTGCTACCAGGGTTGTGTTGTTCTGTTATGTTTTTTTCTAACTCAAATATTTTCTAATATTAAGAGAAGCAACAAAACAGAAGCAATCCTTCTTATCTTTGAAAAATAATCATGCAAGCCTTTGTTTTATGAACCAGACATCATATTAAGATCTGGTTTTGACCGACACAATTTACAAAGTTTAGCTGCATTGATAAAATAAGTTATTATTTTAAGTAACTGAATTCTGACAAAACAGACGTTATCATTATTCCTGATAAGCTGCATTCTCTAATCCAGTTATATCTTTTGCCGTTATCCAACCATATGGTAAAACTATATGTGCTTTTGTTTTAAATCAACACAAGGTTAACAGTTGGACTTTTGGGAGAAGGTGGTAGGTATCGCTGTCGCTTCCTCGGCTAGTTAACTAGCTCTTTCATTTGTGAGTGTTCTGTTTAAAGTTTTTTACAGCAGTGTTTTAGTAAATATGCAAAGAGACTAAGCTGACATACACAAAATGCTACAGTGACTCCATGGCCAATGTATGTCTCATGTAATTATTATTATATAATATTATCTGAGCAGAACTGCCCAGCTGTGCCACATGTGGAGGTCAGTGAGGTGTCACATGGTTAACTTTATGGTTAGTTAGTGAACAGCAGGTTTGCCGTTTCACTACTGAATCCACTTACTGTTTATATGAACACAATCTGGGTTAGTGTTTTTAATATATTATTAAGTGCAGTCAGTTGTGGTTCAAACATTTCAGTCTTCCCACCATATGTCAGACTGTGATCTTGTCTTTTGGATAAATTCCAGGCGTATTCACAGAGAAACAGAAATACTACTTCATCATTATTTTGCTTCATGAGACGTATTTTTTTTTATCTCTATCGTGCAAAGATACAGACTCTCATACTGCACCCTTTGAAACAATTGGGTTCTATTAATTACAATATAATTAATAGAATTTCTGTTATATTCACGTAATGTGCTGTAACTCTGTTACGTTGTTCATTCTGGTCACATGACATCTATCGCTTCTGTCTATCCGTGGAGAGGGATCCTCCTCTGTTGCTCTCCCTCAGGTTTCTTCCATTTCTTCCCTGTTAAAGGGGTTTTACGATCTTTATTTGGGAATTTTTTTCTGATCCGATGTCAGGTCCTGGGAAAAGGATGTTATGTGTACAGATTGTAAAGCCCTCTGAGGCAAATCTTGTATTTGTGATTGTGGGCTGTACACAATAAACGGGATTGAATTGAATAGAAAAAAAAAAAGATATTCAGTTTCCCAATTAATTTTGTGATATTTTGAAAAAGAATTGACAACATTTTAAACTCATCAAATAGTTTTGGCCCTGAAGGCACAGTAGCACAGAGAACAGCTGCCTGATGTTGCAAGTGTGTGCTACTATATTAGATTAGATTATTATTCATTAGATTATACACATGAATTGTATATTTTCCCTTTTCTATATTGGCCATGTTAACCATCCTTACTCAGAAACCCATACATTTTACTGTATCTTTATGATGCTTTGCTGCAAGAGGTTTATGGATTATGTCTCTCCAGTAAAGGCAAATATATCTCTTGGCTCAAAATCAAGACGACCCATAAAATGGGCATGAAACATTTCATATGGAATATTACGTGTAACATTTTCATCTGTACCATGTTTTTTCACTGGGTTACTACACAATAAGACACATTTACTGGCTCCAATTTATATTTAATTGCAATTACCCCTATATTTACCCCACCTCCCTTATTTTATTTAAAGAGCTTGGATGTTTGAAGCCCATTAGTTCCTCTTCATCACTTGGTATGTTTCAGCATGCCCTGTCTTCTTTGTGACAGACTGCTGTTCTTATCAATGAAGCTCACAAGCTGATTTTATTTGGTGGTCCACTAAAACTCTGCTGTTTTTATTATTGGCGTATTTGTTGTTGCTATGTTTTTAATGTATTAATTAATACATGTATTTGGATTGTCTGTTGCTGTGTGGATAATTGTATTTCTATTTGTTTCTTGCATTTATATGCATTTGTATTTATTTAGGAAATAACACAATTGCTTTCTCGCCAATAAAATGGCAGTAATTAGAGAGACACAACCTAGGAGAAAATAACTTATAATAGCATGAAGCGTATTGCTATGAGTGCACTATACCAATCGAAGGCAACTCAGAACTTGTCTTATCTGGATTATGAGCTGTGAGAGGACTTTGTTTCAAGAAACTTTCCTTCGCGAATCCACTTTAACCTAGAGATGGGGTGTAGTAGAGGTGGAACTTTCTTAAAATTTATCAGCGACAAATGTGAAATCCTAATTATGGGACCCAAATCAATTTCTAAGCGTTTACAAATCAAATGTATTCTTCTCCTTCTTGTTATTGCTATAAACGGGCATTTATATTACAATCCAACTTGACTGTCAAAGGGAGGTGTTGGTTTGTATTTTTGAGCCTCTCGCTTCAGGCAGAGACGAAGAGTTGGCTACAGAGGCTTGATACATTTTCACACTGTCAATGCAAAAAAGTCAGATTTACATAATTTCTTGGCTAGTGTAGCTTGATAGTGACATTCTCTGTCACAGTGGCGGGTTGTCAGGGCCTGCTCCGTGTTTTCTAGTGTATTCTATAATTTAATTGTTTTTTTTACAAATACACTACATGCATTATGATGATTTTCTCTATTAGCTATTTTTTCATTGCACAAGCTGCTGTCTTCTGCTTAAAATTCACTTGACCGAAGTAAGATGAAGAAGATGACTGTGAGTGAGCAGAGACAAGCTCATGGTTTTAGAGGAATGAGATGATGGTGGTGTAATGGATACCTCACAGCAAGAAGGGCCGGGGTTCTCTTTTAACATTCATGTAATGTTAATGAAACCCAGTATTTTGTTAAAGGTTCTGTGGCTCAATAGTTACAATTTTACTGGGTATGCACATAGTAAAGGGTGCTTTGTCACTTATTTGTATATTTTTCGTTTTACACCAAGAAATTGAAGCCATGCAGAAAATTGTTGGATGCAAGGCACGCATGAGTATACCCATTGGCTTCTGTCACAAAATGGTTCATAGGTAGTTGGACATAATTGATATAAAGATAGACACTACATGATTCCATTGTGTATTACTTCTAGCTCATTGTATCTATGTGTGTACTTGTATTATACTTCAGAGATTGAACTGGAGGATTAATCAATAAATATTATTGTTTGGAGCAAAACGTCTGAATCCGGCCATATGGTTTGTGTACATGTTTGCATGTGTGTGTGTGTATCTGCAGCATGGTGCCATGTACTCCCACCGGCCATCTGTACCTGCTGTTCTCTTTCTCTGGGCAATAACTGAAAATGCCAATCAACTGCTGCTTGCGAAACCAACATGGTTCCCTGACTGCGTTGTGGTACAGACATGATCTCAAACACGCTTAAGCACTTAAGTTAGATTTAATCAACAACGAATGCTGTTTTCTGAATGTGCGTTTCGTAGCCTGACTGTAGTTATGTCCCCTCACAAAGTCAGCTTACAATTTACCCTTTACTTGGTGTGGTCTGTATGTGCTCTGTGTGTTTGTGCTTGAGGCAGGTGTCATGTCAGGTCAGGTAGATGGTTTGTAGATGATAGCTGCAGTCTTTCAGAGAGACATTATGATGAACAGATGTATGAACATGTCTTTTTCTTCAACTGATAAATGCCCCACTATGCATACCAGCTAGTTACCAAATCCCAATAAATGTCTGATACTGATGAATATATGCAACAACCGATGGAACAACTATAGCTCTACATTTGGACGCATCTACCCATTTCTTTGCATTTTAATATTACTCCTACATTTTAATATTAAGTGTCTCAGTGTGTCTGACTGAGCTATTTCTCAGTTCAACGTTCTCTTCTACTCTCGCTTGTTTTTACTGAACTTGATTTGTGCTGAGTGCACAGAAAGCACATGCTGATCCAGTACAGTTATGTGGTTTGTGTGTGTAACTGTGCATTTGTGAGTGATGGATAAATGGATGTACGACAGTGAGTTCAAGAAGCGTGAAAACAGAAATAACTTCAAAATTGAATTAAGTTTTTAGAGATGGAGGAGTGAAGTCAGAATGAAAGAGGAGAATAACAGGCAAGAGAAACAAAGGAACTATAAGGGTGTCAGAAGTAGCAGCTCCCAAATTCTTCTGCTGTTGCCCACTTTCTCATTCAATTCCCCTGCCTGTGGATGATGCTAAGTTAATTCAGCACTTTTCATTCTCATCTCATTTACAGCAATCAACCCCAGCTTGTTTTGTCAACTCTCAGCTGAATTCAACTCAATTCATTATGTATACACATTTGTGCGTGTGTATTCCCTGTGATATTCAAGTCACTTTCTTGCCTTTTTTTCTGTTTTCATTTCATGTAACGCCTGTAATATCCTTCGTGGGTATGTGCATCTGGAAAGAAATTTGGGAGTGTAGCATATTAAAAAAAGCTCCTCTGTGTACTGCTCATTTTCATCCTCACTAGTCCCTGTCCAAATTATGTATGCATCAGAGACTTAAAATGGAATGGATCCTAACAGATTTATGGCTGAATACTGGTCTTCAAATAAAGACATCATGAGAAAAAGGATCCATCGACCCAAAGCCATTTTTAGAATCTACTGCATTCAATCGTTTTTTCTAACCGGCTAAATGGCCAAATAGTAATAGAAAATGGTGATGTGTCAGAGGAATGCATGCACTGCAATGCAAGGGTGGCTTCTCCATGGAAGACGTCTGTATCTTCATATCTTTCATTTCCCCATGATCCAATTTTCTCAGCAGCAGTGCACTCCATGAGGAAAAAATAAATGGTCTGCAAACTGTGATTTTCAAAAAGCTCCATGCTGTAAAATATTCATCCTCGAACACAGGTTTATTCTGGCAGTTTCTGGAGTGCCACTCTAGATGTGAATGCTCCTGCAAAAGGAAGAGGAAGAGGAAGCTGGGTAATGGAGGAGCTTTGATTGAGTGAAAAGGTCAATGTGCTGTACTGGGTGGGTGAGTCTCGTTGAATAACTCTGACATGCATATTATATAAAAAAAGGATCTTTGGCCATTTACAATACATTCTATGCATGCTATTCTCTCTATTTGCTTTGTTTACAAAATGCGTTCTTCTTGTTGATACCCTTCGGTGTTAAGAAGCCCAATAATGGAGGCTAGAGGTTAAGGTGGATCTATGTGTTGGGCAGAGCTGCATGTGTGTAGCCTGACTCACCACACAGTGTGTTTCTACTGTCATTGAAATGTGCATTAAAGCCAGTGACAGTGATTATTTGCAACTACAAGCAACACTAACGTTGACTTTAAATAAAAATCCACTGTAACTCATACACATATAATATATAATCACATTGCGTATCCTAAAATGCTCTGTGTAATTAATTGTTCAGTTTATCTGTGATGCCTGACTGGAGCGAGAGGTTAATGTTTCTGTTCGGAAGTTGCATTTTACAACTTCAGCAAACTAACTATTTACAATTTTACAACTATGGTGTTGAACCAAAGATGCTTCTTCAAATTACTTGTCAGATTGTTTGATGTCATATTCATCTGTTTTGCATGGTCTGCTAGTTTGTTTAATTTTGTAAGAAAACAATAGCCATGTTAATTGATAGGGAAAAACATGGGATGCAAAGGGTTACACGCGTACAATATGCTGAGCAGAGTAACTCCCTGTAATCCTGTGTGTCAAACAAGCACACATTTGTTCAAGGAACTTTGAAACTAAAAGTAAACATTGACATGCGTTCATGTCAGTTATTAGTCTATCAATTTACTGTCAACGGCCCAAACTGACGCTGGAGAGGCACCGGTAGCGTTTGAAGCTAAGGAAGTTGGCGAAGCTGACGAGTTGGAAGTGAAAATGTGTTGGTGTGGGCACTTGAAAATGCACATGTTGTCAAATGTGGCCCAACAAAAGCTTCTAGTGTGCAATAAGGAGTAGCTGTCTGATTCAGTATCACTGTTGTCAGCCTTCACAGATTCTGCTGACAAGAAACAAAACTAGATCCCTGCCATTTTTCAAGGACTGTTGTCAATCAAACACAGACACAGGGAGGGAGTGAGGAGAATTAGGGTGACAGGTTGACTCGTGGCTGGAGGCTGGAGGGATCTGTTATGCATCAGTGAGGTCATATGCTAGACTTCTGCAACAGTCAAGGGCCCTCGTGTATCAAATGTTGAAAAATATATTGCATAATATACCAGAGAATCTTTAAATACTGATACAAACTTTATCACGTCACCAACGTAAGCTGCAATACACATTAATTAACCAGAAGACGCGAATTAATGATAACGGTGTAGAATCAATAAATCAATGCCAGATGCACATTTTGGAGAGAAGATTTAAGGCGCAGGTACCTGATGTTATGATTCCAACAGTTGTACCTTTATGCCAAATTCAGATGAGATATGATTGATTTTACAGTAGCCATGAAAATGAAATTGATGGGTTTGACAGGAAGTGAAACAAATGAAGGTATCCCTGGTCTTATGTATTGCTGTTATGATTTAGTGTCTTGGGTTTCTAAATCTGAATTCTTCAAGCTTGTCACGAATGTTTAGGGCTAAAAAGTCCACATCATTAGTCTACAAATCCTTAGTTTGCTTTTGCGCGAGGACATTATTTGCGAGAGTACAGGAGGTCCATTGAAGGTGACCCTAGTAGTTTTAAGTGTTTGAACAAATGAATCACTTCTCTTGTGTCCTAGTATAGTTTTCTTTGGGTCGTTGATGTGTTTGGAGGACTTGTTGCCAAGTAAGCAAAAGGTTCTCCAAGGAGAAATGCAAGTGAAGTTGTTCAGTTCTTGAGAACTTCTTGGGAATAGTCTAAAAAAAAGTAATTCTGAACACTCTGGATAAGCATTACTTATAAACATGACATGAACATGTGACAGGAGGATTATTAACAAGCTTTGTGGAGATTTTCTATATCTGTTGAAGGGGATTTGAATAATTTTTCCCTGATTGAACTGCAGACTAAATATTTTATAACACTCATAACTGCAACACATAAAAATTATCTACTATTTCATAAAACACACCACACTGTATCTCTCTAGTGGCAGTTCTCTTCACTAGTGCTGTCAATTTCAAGCAAGGGCGGGTTCCTCAGAGCAGCACATCTGTTTATGTCTGCTCTCATTATGCCAATTCTGCCAATCTCTTTTTCAAATGTGCAAGTTTGTTCCATAAAGTCATATTTATAATAATACCATGTGATTGCCAGTGTCATTTCTGTGGATTATTTATCTCCCCAAAACATCTTACTACTTAGTACTTAGTACTTTTCATTCATTCATCTTGCTCACATGAAAACTTCACACATATTAACACACATTAAAACACACAGGTACACACAGACACATCCGTACATGTATAGTATGTGCTCTTTATTTAATCCTACAACATTTCTTTTGTTCAAGTATAATAAAATCAATGCAATCTGTTTTTTTTTTGTTAAAGTGAATCTTCACAAGCCCATGTTTGCGTCAGTGCTTGCATGCACACTTGTGTGGTCAGGTTTGTATGTGTGTGTTATTCCTGTCTAATCTCTGGCCCTGAGGACATAGAGTGCAGTGTGTATGATACGCTTAAAAAAAACTGACAGGTGAGGGAGGGAGATTGGTTGGCTTCTCACCACAGTCGGTGTTAACATTTAAAATGCAGCTCATTTAACACACATCCAATTAGCACTAATTGTCGACTGCTCTCATTTTCATAATTTTTTGAGTGTGTATGATGACAGACATTCAGAATGTCAAGTGAAGTACCACTATTTAATTAAATAGTAAAGAAAGAAAGAAAGAAGAGAAGTATAAGAGCTTTCCAAACATCATCAGTGTTATTAACTGCCTGGAAAGCAGACTCCATTACTGTAAGTGGCTGTTTTTTTGGTTTAAAACTAGTTATTTCAGTTTGTAGACAAACAATTGGCTACCATCAAAAGACTCAAGGTCCTTCCTGTAATTGCATAATTACTAATTATTTCCAATTATTTCCTTCTGTGACCCTTAATTGCTGTAATCAAAGCATTATCTTTGAAATTAACGTAATGAATTACTCAAGTTTGACATTTGGTGAACTAATTTGACATAGCTGTTTTGCTATGTGACCTGCCATTTAATACGTTGGCATTATTTAGTCCTAATAAGATGTTAATGGGGTCTTCCATTGTCTGATCTCAAGAACAAGCTGCTTTAATTGGTGTTAGTTTGAATGCTGGGAGAGAATCTAAATCAACTCAGGCACGACCGTTACGCAAGGATTTGTCTCATGGACACTGATACAGATTACAGTGTTTATTTTATATTTAATGTTCTATAGGGTGGATTATCTTTTAGATCTTATCAGAGATGAAAAAAGGCTATACATAAGGCATAGGCAATTAAATGAAACTGACAGATTGCATGATGGAGGGGAAAAGAAAAAGAGTGAACAAAGGTTTAATCTATTACAATTTCATAAGACTAAAAGCAGCTGGAGGTCCTCTGCCTTGAAGTGATCTTTACCTTTTGTCCCTGCGGGTTTAAGTCAGTTGACTGAAGGTTAGCATGCTGGGGCACATCGGATGTGACAGGTTCAATTCCCTCCAGGAAATAAACCTGAATGCTCCATTAATTCTTGTTAAAGGGGGTGCTGAGAGCACTGTAGACGTTATGCTCAACGGGAGAACCGTTCTGTGATTTCAAGTGAAATACAGTTTCTCCCATGACATATGTATGTTGTGGTTTTATTAGTGGCGGGCCGTCAGGGCCTTCTAAACAATTTGATAAATATTTAAAAAAAAATACATATATTTTTTTTATTTAATTTATATTTCTTTTATTTTTTAATTTATTAATAAAAAGTTATAGCTTTTTATAATGTAATTGTTTTTCACAAATACACTACACCATGTATTATAATTATTTGTCCCTATTAGCTTATTTTAACATTATTTTCATCTGTTTCTCTGCTCCTTCAGGCCTCTCGTATGGCTTCTTCCTGTTTATCAGCATTTTTTTATCCAATCACATTTCACCTGTCTTCCTCTACGTAAGAGTAGCCTGGTTAAAATACATAAAAGAGTCTCCTCGAGACCCTAGAAGTGTGATTGTACTCTATGACCAAAGGAGTAGACTTGGTGGTGGATTTACTGACAATGCCTTTCTCACAGAGGACGTTTCAGGAAGGGGGGGGGGGGGGGGGGAGCAGCGCTGCGGCCGTCCCTGCTGGTGGATGAAGTGGCTTGTGGGTCAGGCCCCGCGCATTGTTCAACTGCAGAGTTTCCTCTTTTTTGTTTCTTGTCATACGGTAGAGCGGCTCCGTAGGTCGAATGTGACTCTTTTTTCCCCAGTCCGGCCGTGACGGGGACTATACGGCACGCAGTGAAGGCCTATAGCTGAAAAGCACAGTCCACCACTGGATTTTATACAGTATGTCATCACTCTAGGCTTGCACACCTTATAGGCTACAACAAGACTACCACCGGCTAGACAGGCTAGCAGCTCTATGAGCCTGTCCTTTGAGCTGAACGTAACACTGGCATTTACTTTTGACCTGATGGCAGAACTAGATGTAAAGTCAGGAGATCATAAAAGTTATTACAATTTATCTTAAAGGGGACATAAACATGTGTAACAATTTTCAGAGGATCACTAAAGTCAGTAGGATTCATCTTCTTAAAATGTGTCATTATTTTAATTAATTACTATTTAACTTTTTGTGCAATGCAACATTAAGCATCTGCTGAACTCATAGACATGAACAAAATAGGTCAGATGTACGGTAAAATGCTCTTGTGCGGCTGACAGTACAAACATAAACAAATGGATTGTTGCAATTTGCCAAGACTCATTTGAATGTGCCACAGCGTGAAAAGCACAGGTGTAACTGATAACACTAATGATGCTTCAATTCATTACGACGTTAAAGCTCATTCCAGCAACATGCTGGCTCTCTGATATGGATTGATTGGCCACTTAAATGGAACGATAACACCTGTGCTTTGGTAGTCTGTCTGAGGTAAAATGTTGAATAAGCTACGTCAAGATATTTTATTGAGTTGTCCTTTAGTGAAATGCTCTGAGTGAATTTTCATCTAATAAATGTTCGCTGTGTATATGTCACGATATTTTATTGTGGAAGGTCAGAACAAAAGGGTTGGGTCTGGCATGATTGTCAGGATATACATACATAACATAAAAGTACGTGATGTAACTTGAGTTTTGACAAAATTCACGATACAACTTTTCAAGTTCACCATTACAGTAACAATATTTTCTCAGGTAAAACATGTTTCTTGCAGGTACGCTATGGGATTTATAACTAACAGTGCTATGAGTTAGTGGTTTTACCCGAGGGTCCTCGTTTTGCTTGTTTACAAGCGTGTGTGCTAGGATTCACACACAAGTGCACACAGACAAGGCTGACGAGATGCATGTGCCTGCCAATGGTTTCTGTCATGGTCTCCGCTGGGCCTCTCCCCCTAGTATTCTGCCAGTTTTCCCTTTGTTGTGTTTTCCTTTTGGCCCCCCATTTGTCCTGTGTGTGTGTGTACGCGTGCGTGTGTGTGTGTATCTGTCGGGGCGTGGTCTCCCTTTCCTGGAGTCTCTATGACCTTCAACACCTCCCCCGCATGCCACTCTGCTCCCACGGCCTGTCCAAGTGTCCAGGCTGTATACAAAGCCAAACTCTGACCCTTTATGCCATTTCAACTTCATGAAACTTTAAACTAGTCTGTCTCTGTTGTACTTTGCTTTTGACACTATTCCACAAAGCAATGCGTCAGAAAAAGGCAGCAAACAAGTAAACATAAACATTGCTCAAATATTTCAGCACTATTGCATTGCATTGCAACCACTGCAGAACAACACTTGACTTGGTTTGTGATTTTATATTTAGGCAAATTGGAATGATACAACAATTTGTTTTCTTTGATTTATAATTTATAATTTCTGTCTCCAATATTCCTTCAGTAAAAGAAGTGAAGATATTCTGTATTTCTGGAAATTCAGAAAATAAGAACATTCTTCATGTCTAACGCCTTATATGACTTGACATTTGGCAATACTGTGCGACAGTCAGTGATTGTGACTCTCCACCACTGAAAACACTCTACCTGAATATACCTGAATCCATTGAGAAGCAGCGGGCGGGAGGTAAATTGCACGGGCAGCAACAGGAGAGACAATAAGAGAAACTAATAGACAAAAAGAAAACAATAGCCTTAAAAAAAATCTATTAAGTTCTAATTGATTGACAGCCCCATTCAAAACACTGCTCATGCAATACATACACATTATCTCCAGCCCTTCTGCCCAAAAAATAAATAAAAAGACCATTCTTCTGAATGCCCAGACATCAGCACCATCGACATGCTCGCAATGTAAAATAATCTGAATAATAACGTGTTCCTAAATGAGGTGCTTTCTATCTAACAACTTACAGAAATGTCTATTTACAACATTGTTTGTAATAATGAAATTGTAATGCTTTGTTTGCATACTAATACCAATAATGAGCAGTGCCTTTGCTTATATTTACATTGTTGAATAGAATGTAAATACTATTAATGCTCTGCATACATGAACACAAGCACCCTCATCTGACCTTGTCCCAGTGGTAGTTGTATTACCATCTTTGAACATCTCTCTTGTTCATGTTGTCATTACGCGTCTCCTGTGGGCGACTTTCTCTCGCCCGCGTTGCTGTTTTGTTAATGTTCACACTGATGCTCGTTATTACTGTTTCTGTCAAACAGACAAGAGGGACGCTGCCACATCTGCCTCCCTGTTGTTGACTTGGTAGTTGGCGGTGCTGTTTTCCCATTTTGTTAAGCCTTTGTGCTCGACTCGAGAGCGCTCTGAGAGAAATGACCCACTGAACCGAGACGCAAACTAAACAGATTGTTTGTTTCCCTTGATTGGACTGTTAAGCACGGACGTCCTCTCAGACATCAGGAATAATGACAACACAGTACATTAAATATGTTTTCCTGTGTTTATCCCTTTTGTAATTAAGAAAACATTGAGAATGTAAGAGACGAGTGACTGCATTGTTTTTTAAATGTTTAGAGAAGGGTTTGTTACAGCAAGCGAGACCCTTAAACTCTGCTAAGCCATCTCTTGACTTAACACATTCCAGTTTATCCCCTCCAGGCAGCAACATGTGAAACAGCTCAGTCTTCGTAAACAGTGCATCTGTTGTTAGGAAAAAGGAAAAGAACACACAGTTTAGTTTTTCCACCGTTATCCTTGAAGGTTTTTTACTTAAATAAATGTCTGTTAAGTCAGTATTCATCCCTGATGAGGTAACACACTTGTCCCGTTGCCCACTGATGAAAGTATTGCAATATTTTTCAGTATTAATAACCTGGTGTTATTGGGATATTTTCTGACATTGAATCAGTTTAAAAGACTGCAGTAGTGTGTAATGGAACAAGGAGCAGCCAAAGTGGGTTGTTAAATGAAGAGCTGCAGGCGACAGGCTGCACACCACCAAGCTCTCAACAAGGAAACTACTTTCACTTTAGCTGTCTCATGCCGTGTGCAGCATAAAATCAGATCACGCTTGGTCACAGAATGATGGAAGAAGGCAAATTATTGCTTGACTTCAGGCACAGTTTGTTTTGTCGCATTTTGAAAGCTATATTATTTGTACAACCAGAAAATAGGGTGTTGCCAAAACAACAAGCATGGTCTTCTTAAGGAATGCCAATATATATGAATTAGTCAGAATACATATGTGCTTTATTCTGAAGCTCAGGAACATTTTCATGTCAGATTACAATTCTTCATGCAGGTTGTGATATGTTGTAAATTAGTCCCTATTGAAACTGTGCTTATTCTTTTTCTTATTCTGTCAAATTAATTTACCTTCTGGGGGCTTTATCGCAGCACGATCAGCACGAGTGAAAAAATTATATATTTTAGAGGTCTCGCATTTAGGTTTAAAGAAATGGCTCTATAGCGCCATCAAACAGCTCTCATTTCCTTTTCTGGGTGGGGTCATTTCTTTTAGGAATTATGTCCTTCATCTAGTTTATCAGAATCAGCAACTTTTATGTATCCGAATTAAACAGTTTTAAAAGTCAAGACTCTGCAAAAGAGGAAATAGAAGCATCTGAAATATGCTGACATTTACTGGGAATTGTATGAACTTTAGACGGGAGAGTAAAAACTGGATTCCTTCTGGAGCATGACCAAATGATAAATGATGTACACCACTGGCCATTACAACCACTATATTTGATTACTTTGTGAGGAAAGTAAATGGGGAATAACATAAAATAAACAAATAGACCACAAAACACAACCTCATTTCAGTGCCATATGGGTCAAGAGTTATTGCCAATAGAGATGCGTGTTGCATTACCACCGTCTGGAGGATCACTGCAGTTTTGTTTGGCTAAGTTGTAATACAAATGTGAAATCTATCAGTTCCATTTGGTGGCTCGAAGATTCTGAAGGAGAAAGAAAAGCCTGACAAAACAATAGCAGGAGTATCTGGAACTTTATTGAACTTCTGTGAAATAGTTAGAAGAAAAACTGAGCTTCCCTTTTTTTTGACATCACAGCAGCCATAAATTCATAGTTTGGATGCGTGGTATCATTAGGGTGCCCGAGCTCAGATCTGTATGTCTCCAAGCAAGCAGCAGGCAGTGTGGGTGCATGCTGTATTGGCGTGGGGCCGTGATCACAGAGGTGTGAGACACACATTGCACCACCTTCACAGTAAACATCTAATAACTCTTTATAAGCATCTCAACCTTTTTGCCTTTATCAAAATATAATAAAATGTTGAAAAAGTCAACTTCATGCACTATGTTTTTGAGTCAACATAGGCTTCTAAAGATCTTGTACAGCAGCCGACTTTGACTTCCTCTTCTCTTTTTTTTCCTCCACAAACTATGTACACCCTGTCAATCTGGGTGCATTAAAGCCTGATTATGGTTACACAGCCTGGTCCGTAAAAGTGCATTGTTTTTATGCTTTTCTCTAGCAACTAGTTACACAAGCCATAAAGAAGAGACAATAATGCAGAATAACTCAACAGGCAGTGTTTTATTGACATTTATAGCCGCTGAGTTTGTTTTTTACGATCTTGAAGATATTCATTAGAATACTATCACAGTGTTTCAATGACTCTCCACCAGTCATATGGCAATTTATGTAACGTTAAGATGAGGTGCCCAATTGTTCATAATGGCAAACCTCCCCTGCCAATCTCGCTATCACGGCACTTATTGCAATACTTTTTATAAACCAGGAAGACTAAAAATACCTTCTCAGTCACAGTCAATCACTCATTGTGTTTGTTGAAAAAAATGCACAAGACCACAGAACCTGTCTGTCTACAGCATTTATGCTCAAATTGGTATAAGGTTGGTTCAGAAGCTTGTGATGGTATTTTAAGCTTTATTTAATTAAGAAGTCACTGGAGATTATAATATCTGTCTTGAAACATTCATGGCCAAGATATCCCATCATTACAAGGTCACAATATTTATGAAATAAAGGCCGTGAAAAAAAGGACAAGGTGTATATATATACATTATTTGGATCAGCGCCTCAAATGTAGCTGTTAATGAATGATCGGATATTACAAAGATATGAAAGGATATTTTTGTAAATAAAAATATACCAATCCTCCATAAGCCTAATGAAGCCAGATACAGTAATGTGTATAGGAGAACTTGGATATCAAATATAGAAAACTGAGTTGCGGCATCCAAGTGCACCAGAGGCAGCATACAAACACCTGCAACCAACAGCTGTCCCTCTGCTCTCAGGTGGCTTCTTGCACACAGCCAGTTTGGGCTAAACAGCCTATGGTGATTATACGGGGTAATTACTGTTGAGGGAGGCCATGTGCTCAAATCTGGGTCAGAAAAGCCCTCGCAGGATTGGCAGGTGATGCCATGAGGTCTGATAAACACTCGGAAACATGTTCAAACCCTTAACACCCCTTCCCCTGTCAACGCACAGTATGTTTAGTAACATAAATACTTAAAGTGTTGGAGTGTTCGATAGTTTGCTGTTTTATGCTTGTGCCAACAAATAGTATCACATGTAAGCAGTTTTGTTAAAGCAGGATATTGTTTGCCTTTCCTGATAAATAAGTTATTCCCAAGGAAAAGTCAGGAGAGAGGCCAGACCAATAACTGTTCTCTGAATCTGTACTTATCTCCACCAACAGGTAGAGGTAATTACTGGTTTTCAGCTGCAACCAGCAGTTCAACAGCTCACTCTGTCGTCAAAAATGTCCCCAGCCTTTGGTGGCCATAGTTTTTCATTTGGCTTGGTGGTCAAAGTGTGTGGGTTTGTGGGTAGCAACGCTTATTAGGAATGTCCCCGACTAAGAATTGACAGTGAAACTGATTGGTCGAGTCCTTCCTATCAACACTCATTGATAAGCTTTATAACACAGTAAACAACCAAATGATCGGCAGAGATTGTTTAGCTGTTGATTAAGAATGTAGATGGTGTTTGTTGTTCTGTGTGTGTGTGTGTGTGTGTGTGCTTGTGTGTTCATAGTGTGGCTCAATCCAGATCACCAAATCAGTCAGGGATGTATTCTAATACACCTGACTTTCATCCCTTTTTAAACAAAAACCTTTCTGTCTCCCAATTGAGCTGTACTACCCAGCCAGTCTGCAGAGATTCTTCCTTGAATATTTCGCTGTTTCCCTCTATATATTCCAAGAAGTTCGATTTTTATGTAGATTTGATTTAAAGTTGTACAAGTCTTTTTTAAGAAGCCCTCGCGGCATTCTCCTTTTGGCTATTGGTGTGAAAAATGTACATTAGTAGTTCCCCAATTCGCCATAACAAGTTTTGAAATGAATTCAAGTTTTTTATATTTCCAATTAAAAGACAAACTACACAGAGGAGGAGATGCAGGGGAAAAGGCACTAACCTCCTGACTGCTGGTGGAAGTAATAGTCATACTGTAACTTGACGTTGCAGCAACAGCATAATAGGAGGAAAATTGAAACTCAGTTAAATGACCTCCATAAACTCAAAAAAAATAATAAAAAAACCTGTATTGTATATTGTTGTGCAGGACCTAATAACACACCCTAAATGATGTACTGCGGGTTTGTGTACCATAATATTTATGCTACACATTACCAATATTACTTTTCTACTTCACATTTGAGCCGAAGGCAATATATTTAAATAGTTTGTTTTGTAGAAAAAAACTAATAAAATGATAAACATTTTCGAAAAACTTGGAACTTTTCCTATTTTTTTAAAATAATTTTAAAAGAGCTAATATTAGCAAATATGTGCCATTCATACTTGATGAGTCAATGATTACTCATTGATAAATCAATTAACTGAAGTACATTTTCTGTTGATCAACTTGTTGTCAATCCAATAGCTGTATCAGCAGCACTAATTGATATTTCTTGTTTCACATATGGTGCTGACATCCCTCCAGACAGAAAGCTTCTGTTATTTTAGCGTCCACTCTCTCTTTCATTGTTCCTCACCCCACTGCCTTCATCTGTTTTCTCTGACTATTGTGAACTCTGTGAGCTGTGCTTGCTGCGTTAGCGAGGAATACAGTCCAACTGAAATGCTCCTTCTGAATCCCCTCCAAGCTCATTTAAAGTGAGTGCACTGGCAGCACACACACACACACACACACACACACACACACACACACACACACACACACACACACGCACACGCACACAAATACACATTGAGAAACCCTGTTGACAGGTGATCCCTCACAACAGACCTGAATGGACATATCCATCACAAACAGGAAAATAAAGAATCTGTCAGAAAGAGGGGGGGCTGAGAATAGACGCGTGTTTGGGAAGTTGGCATCGAGGTAATCAAGGGAGCTGAGCGAGAAAAAAATGCACTTTCCAGACAGAGCCTGTGTGGTGATTTAGTGTAGTAAGTCTGCTTAGCTTCAGTTTTGTGTGTGCTTCCACAGTGTCAGCACAATCTTAAATCACCTCAAAGTTCATAAAGGCACTGCTTCAACTGCTGTGCCATCCAGCGTAGTGAACTAATCAAGAATTAAATCCAAGCATTTTCACTCTGTGTGCGTGTGTGTGTGTGTGTGTGTGTGTGTGTGTGTGGTCAGTGAGCCATGACAAATTGGTACTGCCCCTTGAGAGGGGATTTCTTTCTTCTCTTTTCCAAGCACCAGCTACAATATTGAGACTCTATTTATTCTGTACATTTCTTAAGGGGCATTCTCCTGCAGGAACAGGCAACATTCGGCACGTGTGGGCCGACTGTGGCTCAGTGGTCCACAGTGGTGGACAGGGTTGTTTAATTAGAGGATCGGCGGTTCGATCCCCAGCTCCCATAACCGATGTCTATGTGTCTCTGGGTAAGACTCTTAACCCCAAATTGCTTTAGTAGCTGTGTCGACGGTGTATGAATGTTAGATACTCCTGATGGGCAGCTGGAACCTTAGCCCCTCCCATCAGTGAAATGAATGATGACAAGTAGTGTGTGAAAGTGCTTTGAGTGGTCCATGTGCAAGTGGTAAAATGTGGTAGTTTAACTAATAATACAATATAGCAATACGTGTGCATGAGAGTTTTTGAAAAATGTTGAAGTGCCCCCTCACCTGCATGCCAAATTACCTCTTTCAGTTGTGTGGCTATAGTTCTATGGAAGTTTGATTGATTTTTCCCCCACATTTTTCAAAGACCTGCCCTTCTCTGTGTCTGATTGGCTCGCAGTCATTGCCTTCTTAGCAGAATTTGTTTAGTTTATAACTGATAAAGAACAGTGTTGGAAAGTTAGTAGGTTAATGATTTCAGCTCAGATGTGAGTGTTTCCACAAGCGTTCTTGTAAAGTGCTCTCATATATAATCACAATGTTGCCAATACGGATACAATAAAATTATAGATTTCAATTTTGAGGAGGCGTCCTAAATGAACTTAATATTAATCTGTTGATATTAAAATGTGGATATAGCACACTGCTAATGAGATGTTAATGGGGAAAACCTATTCTCCAAGCATGAACACTGAACAGTGTGTGTTTGAACTATCCCAATCGATACAACGATCGTCAAATTGACAAACTGTTTGAGAAACACTGATATGGAAAGTTCCTGAAACCCAATAATCAATGCACTCTAAAAACACAGCGAGGAACTCCAACCACTTACACACTTGAACTACAGTATATGCTGTGGCTCATTTGTGTGCACAGGCTGATACAGAGAAGAGATATTCTATATGAGCGGCTCCTGCTCTTTCATTTTTCCATATTTTGATAAAAGAACAACAAACCTGGTCAAAGACAGCTGAGAATGACGATGACGTGGGATTCACTGACCCCCAAGGGATCGTTTCACGTTAATCTAAATATGCACGGCTGCAATGAAATATCAGTGGAATAGTTCTTTTCATTAGATATGGAAAAAGCTTTTTAGGAATATTGTCTCTTTTGGGAAAAAAATAGAATAAAAAAATGGAATATTTGGTGCATGTAAACGTAGTCAGTGTCTATGTCACTCTGCACCGCAAACAAACATACTCGGTCAATCTAGTTATCGTATTCAAAAGCATTCATTCACAGCACTTGATAATCTTACGTTAGTTTACCTTTTTATTAATATTAATATTTATTATTTTGTAGTTTGTCCTTGGTGTTTCATTGCTTCCATTTGAAATGATCCACCATCACGTCACAAGGTTATCATTGTCCTGTTTCTTGATGGCCAAATGTCAAGGAGGCAGATCTAATCCAACATGTGCCTGTAAGAGACAAATAGCAAAAAGGAGGGAAACATCAGCACAGGAAATTGACAAGCTCCTTGACCATGATGGACGATGAATCACAATCCTCATTCCATGTTGGTTTATTTCTGTCTGTTTGTGAAACGTAAATGAACTAAAACCAATGTTCAGTGGTTATGTTCATGTAAAAAAGTAGATTCAAACAATCTCTAAATGTGACCTGGTTTTACAGCAGGACATTGTATCAACATGTCCACAGAAACTTCTAAACATCATTTCTGCGATATAGTAAAATACTCCAACATTCATCTGTATGCTTAACTCAATCTCACGAGAAGGCTTACAAAACACACGCCATTTCCAACATTTCTGCCTATTGTTATTATACATTTTAGGCTTTTTGAGTCTCGTTTACCAACACTAACACTTAGTTAGGTTTTGGAAAAAAATCTTAAAAGAAGTATGTAAACTAAGTTAAATTCTGTATGTCTGGAAACAATGTAACAAGAAAACACATTACAAGTCACTAAACACATTAAAGTCACTTTAAAAAAGCAAACAAACGTTGCGAGACCAGTTTCAAACACTATTCTCCTTGTTTTATGTTTGTTTGACCCAACCATCTCTTCTGCAGTCGACCAAAAGCTGCCTCTTTCACATTTTATACAACGTCACTTTCAGAGAGTAACATACATAGCTTTACATTCAATATGTACATGCTACATATCGCACAAATGACACACAAAAACCAGATAGCCGCATAATGACTGGCACTTTGTTCGGTCATTCATATGCCAGTTGGTGAGAGCGGACTGATACGCTATAAATATTCATGATTCTGGGGGCGGCTGTAGCTCATGGGGATAGTGGTTGTCCTGAAACCACAAGATAGACGGTTTGATCCCTGGTCTTCCCGTAGTTTGCATGTCAAAGTGTTCTTGAGCAAGACACTGAACACTCTGAGCGCCTCACAGCAGCTCACTGCTCCTTAATTACTAAGGATGGGTTAAATGCAGAGCCCAATTAATAAGGGATCATTTCTTCTTCTTTCTTTTCAAATAAGGCTTCTACGTTGCTTGAACTAACCATTGCAAACACAAGCACCGCTTAGGTTTATCACCTCACCCAATGGCTACAAACTGTCTGTCAAACAGTTACTTCCTCTACCAACAACAGTCTTATGTAATGTTCCAAATATTTAGATTCAATTCAGATTTAGTTCTGGCGTTTCAGGAGGGCTTTCATTTGCCTTTCTGAAAATGTGTGAAACGTTTATGAGGTTTATAAATAAGTATCTACAACTAAATGTAACGTGACATATTTCTCTCCACTGATGATGCTATCACTACCTTTTTGTTGTGACCTGAAAGTCATAGTTTCTCTTCAGATTGGATCGAGAGGAGGATGTACACAAGGACAGGATAAGGAGATCACAGATCTATGCAAAACAAAACATTTCAACAAATATTTTCTATGTACAATGAATTGTCCTTAGTTTGGAGGGTGAATGGAAAACAGAGGACTTCTGCAGTAAGACGAGATATGCATATTGATATTACCTCTAAAAGCTTTCCATCTACATAATGTATTATTGAAAACATTGCAGAGAAGATCAGTATAATTTGAATGTCAATACTCATATGGATACTAACCTACTAAAGTGTCCTTAAAATGTCAAGCAAATCAATTATGACATTACGGTAAGCACTCATGCACCTAGGAAAGAAGACGTCTGAGATAGAATCAAGTAAATTCCAAAAACTCAAGTTACCCGCTGTCGAGGGACTTTTTTTCCCATTGAAGGTGGAACAGTATGCCTTTCTGTTTTTCTCTGGCATGTCACATCAATGTCACAAACAAACCAGGAAACAGAGTTATAAACAGTAGAAAGCGACGTGAAGGCCAGTGAATAGTCACAATGCTTATTTATGTATATTATAATAATTCATTATAATGTATTACATTTACATTTCTTATTCTGTCTCTTCAAACTCGGTGCTGACTAATTTGAAATATTGTTGGACATCGGTGAAATTTGTGGCTGAAACGACAAAGAAAGCGTTGGAAAAGGGATAAATCATAGCATCTCTGGTCGAGGGTCATGTTCACATTACTCACAATTGGAGCTCGAGGCCGTAGATAAATATATGTGACTACAGAGTCATTTGTTCAGGGGACGAGTGTCGATTGTAACCTTTTCCACTGAAGACAAATACCAGATGTTAATGGGTGTTTTTTCCCCTATCCTGTAAGAAAGGGGCTTAACCGTGTGCATCACATTATCAAGAAGAAATGTATTATAGGACTTTTAAACATTTTGAAACTGATTGATTTTCACTACGAAATGCTATGAATGATGATTCTAAGGTTGCAGAGACTAATGTTCATATAAATGAATGCAGTTTTAGAAAAATACAACTAGAATTTAAACTTCTCATTTATTTCTTCTATTATTTTTTATTGTTGCGGGAGGAGTAGAATTAATTTTCTACACACTCACACACACACACACACACACACACACACACACACACACACACACACACACACACACACACACACACACACACACACACACACACCACTTGTCTTACAGAGGAGACAGACCACTTTAGGGAGGTCAGAGGTCTTTGTGGAGGAAGAGGAGGAGTCCATGAAGGATTAAACAAAGCTAACGCTCTGAATTATAAACAGCCTCCACGACTCCGCAGAGGGAGACATAAAACATTTGAATGTTTGACCTGAATCTGTGAGTGAAAGATAGAAATGTCTGCAGACTGAGGACTAGACCATTAAACCTTTTGCACAGGATTATGAAAAAGATACTTCCCTGGTTTTTACGAAATGTGGTGAAAGGGTGTAGCATGGGCCAAGAGAGAACTGATTGAAGCAGACTCGAATCACAGAGTGGATACATATTTTCCATCTTCATAAGAGAGGGCATGGATGTGGCCTTGTCTTAGCCCTTCTCGTGCCACATGTATTCTCTGCAAAGCCAAATTCACGTTATTTTGTTTATTTTGTCACCTGAGGCCCAGTTAAGAGTATTCAGTGAAGAAGATCAAACAATCCTACCATATTTAAGCACCTTTATATGTTGATATAATTTATTTTAAGGTTTCTGAAAGCCAAATCCTTAGTGAACTTTGTCAAGACTCAAAACTCTCTCAGTCAGTGGATAGAGAACTAATCAAGAGGTGCAGGTTGACTTTGGGGAAGATCTCAAGCCTCTAACACATGATCCAAGTCTTTTCTCTGCCGGTTCTGTGGGCTCGGCTTGTGCAGTAGCTGCTGCTTTGATAAATCAGACAGTACATACAGGCAGAATGGGAGATTGTGACAATTTTCTTTTGTGTACTTAAATGAACATTTTGATTTTGGAACTCGGATACAAACAAAATATCCCAAATGGCTAAAACACAGGTTTGAATATATTTTCTTTTTACTTAACATCTATGAAAATCTAGGTTTATATTGGCAATTGACATTGTCTGCTTATCACCTCCTATGTCACTGGTTGAACACATTGCAATGTGTTGTAAATTTGTACGCAGGTCAGATTGCTTTACAATTCTTAAAATTAAATAATTACAATTTGCATCACTGAATGAAGACGTGTATTTACTATTCATCAACAAACACAGTCTTATCCAATTTGTGGTAAGACCTTCAGTGACAGTCTACACAGGAGATGTTACATACATAGGAAATTAGCCACAACTATCAACGTAGTTGCAAGATTGATAAATGCTTCATTTCAACAAATATTCATTTAACGTGGAGCCTTCTCTTATTTATTAAATAATGCCTGTAAATAAATGATATTACACATTGCAGAGGATAGACGCTAGCGTAAACGAATATTTTTATTCTTGTATAGCTATTTATTATCACACACACATGCACAGTACCTGTCTATAGCAGTCACGTCAGCTAATCATTAGTCTGTAATTGGAGGATTGTTGGCTGGATTGATGAGATGTGGTCGAGAGGACAGTGAAAGCACTAATGAGCCAGAGAACCACATCGATCCATTGCTTGAGCCTCATTTAACACGCATCGTATGGTTGTTGACACATACCAGTAAATCCTAATTACAAAAGGCTCTTTGTTCCAAACAGTTGTACCTGAAGATACAACAGGTAACTACAATATAATGCCACGTAAAAAACATCTCTAATTATTATATACTTTTCTGCAGGTTTTTCTGCATGGTTGGTATCACATGTTAGCAGGCATAATCACAGTCTGCTGACAAATGCTGGTTTGTCACTATGAACAAAAGCGCTGCAAAAACACCCAAAAGGCATCTCATGATGTTATTGTGGCAACAGAGAAGTGCTGTACCCTCAGGTAAACAAATCCCAGAGATAGAAACCGCTTGGCGACATCAGTCTGTGGCATTTCAAGAGTTTTGTTTTCCACCAGAAAAATTGCCATAGCAATCATTATTAGGGGGTCTCTAAGTAACAGTAACTTTCTTACATGTTTACATACAATACACAACCATTTCTTCCTGAGGTACAATGGAGAACATTTTGTGCACTGAACCAGAGATAATCCCCTGATCCTATCAGAGCACCCTTCTATAGCTGCCTATTATGTTAACAAGGTGTCACCTAACATCAAAGAATACTGATATCAGGGCTTGGCAATTAGTTTTAGCTATTGGACAGTTGCATTTCTTCACTGTTAATTAGCAGGCCAACAGTCTTTTCCGGGATCAGTGGAGACACATGCCTATGACTTCCATTTCCTTGTTTGATTATTTTGTGATTACTCAAATGAAAGTAAAGTCCACTTAAAACTGCACTGGCCTTAAAATGAGATGCCACAACAGTTGGGTTGGTATTTTATGCGACCATTACAAGACCAGACACAAATGTTATCTTTTAAGTACATGAATCGAACAGTGTTTTAATTGTAGGAATTGATTTTAAGTCACAAGAAAGACCGTAGCTTTTTTTTGTTGTTGATAGAGCTAGTAAGTGTTGACAAAAACTGTACGGCTACAATATGAATGCATAACTTAATCAGTTTTACCTGCAGAAATTTGTTATCTTTTTTATTTGCTGTCACAAAGGAAATACATATGTTGTGAGTGGAGAAGAGTGGAAAGCCTATTTTAATGTGGATACAGACCAGGGATAGAGTCATCTGTCAAGCAGCTAGAAATTAAGATTCTTAAAAGTCCAATTTCTTATCGAAAGCTTTTCAACATCTCCGCAGAACTTGACAGATGAGTTTCAGTATTAGAGTGAGAAACAGGATGGAGTGCCTATTATTAGCTGCTTGAACACACAAATGTCAAATTCATGATATATGTATTACCTGAGTGTTGATCTCTGGGAAATCTGGTCAAACCTCTGGGAACCCGACCTCAACCCTGTGAACCATTCTATAGCTGACACCTTTGTAAAATACCAAACACCATGGTTATTGCTGTTGGTCTTGAAATGGTCCATCAAGACAGAGAACCAATCAGATTGCTTCATTTTAAACAACATTTGCATAAAGTAAAAATATTTTTCGGTATGACAACTTGATGATCACACGGATTACCTGCCAGTGAGCAGCCTTTTATCAACACAGACTTTGAAAACGACCCACATTATCTCACCTGCTACGGTTTCCGTCTTATCTCACTTCACCAGGAAGAGGAGCACTGCTCATGTTTGCAGGCTAGAAAGCTAATTAGCTGGGCACTATAACAACACGGGTCCATGTAAATGCTGGTGTGATACTTTTCCTTCAATGCCACTGCTAACAACACTCTGTCTGCCGATGGCTAGTAGGCTTCAATGCAAGTGTGGTACCTTGATCTCTCATCACCTTGTCAGTTGAGTTCAGCCTGCCAGCTGCTGTCCATCAAACACAGAGTGCATCACACTCTCCCTCCCACCATTGAGAAGGATTGGCTGAGTGGTTAGCATTCCCGTCTTTTAATCAGCGAATTGGTGGTTCAATCCCCAGCTCTGCTAGTCCATGTCGTTGTGTCCTTGAGCAAGACACTTAACCCCTAATTGATCCCTGTTGCTGTGTCTACGGTGTATAGAGCAAAATGTAAATCGCTTTGGATAAAAGTGCCAGTGAAATGTAATGGATACAAAAACTCATGCTTCTCTAAAGAAAATCTTGTATTTCTTTAATAAAAAAAAAGATTGCATAAGAGAGAAAAAACACATTATTGTTCTTGAAAATGGGATTTCAGCGAGACTTTAAACTGCAGCAGCTAATACTATCTTTGCAGAATTCATATTGTCATCATGTCCTGCTGTTATCAATTGTCTTACCGAGAGGCTGCACAAGATTGGATGTAAAGATCTCATCTGATGAATGACAGAACAGCTCCCGCCTGTGGAGAAGAAATACAAACCAGTTCTATGAGGTTTCTCATTAAAAATTAAAAGAAATCATGCTGATATAGCTTCTAAAATAAGCATATGACAAAGCTACCTCCTGCGGTGTGAATATATTGAGCATCACTGTTGTTCGTGCATGTATGGCTTACATGCATGAGAAAAACGCATTTCCGCCCCAAAGGGTTCTGTGCAGCATTCAAGTGATGCCACGTAATTTCCCTCAGCACTGCACACTGCAAAAAACTGCCATGCATGCACACGCAAGGCAACCACAGAAATAATCACACACTATGGACTGCGCAACCCATCAATGTTTGATGTTGCAGGAAGATTGTTGCAGTGGTGCAGTCCATGCAACTGGAAAGCAATGTGGCTTATGGCTATTTCACACTTCACTCAGAGATGAATGTAACAGACTGGGTGGCACACGTCACATGAATTGTTGAAATTATTTCATATATATTGGATATAACTATTAAATCATTAAATAGTCAAATTACCTCATTATTTTATCGCCATGGCAGTAGAAATTAAGATTAAGCAGTTATCAAGGAACTATGTGGAGAGCAATTAGTTTCTACTTCACTAAATATACACATAGGTGTGCATAGCGTGTGTGAGTAAGAATGGTGCATCCATGTGTGTTCTGTATGTGAAAGTGTCTGCAGGGCTTTGTCATAACTCGGCTGAGAGAGGACTCCAGTCTATCTGCTCTGATGACACAGTAACCAGAGGCTCCTGCTCTCTTTATCTCTTTCTTCATGGAAACAAATCTATTATATTACATTTTCTCTCTCTCACACACACACACACACAGAAACATGCACGCACGCATGCGCACACGCGCACACGTGCACACACGCACACGCACGGACACGTTAAAACAGGTAATATCATTTCTGCCTCCCTTATTTTCCCCTCTACACACTGCAGTAAGAGAAATAGTGATTGTGTGTGTGTGTGTGTGTGTGTGTGTGTGTGTGTGTGTGTGTGTGTCAGAATGTTTTGGACATATATGTGTGTGCAAACCCCTGGCATTTTACGTTTGAGACAGTACCTCAGTATCTTGTGTTGATAAGCTAAGTGTGTAAACTCACGCACATATGTCTATCCTGTTTGGCGGTGTAATCTAATAGGGATCTCCTGTCAACACACTATATAGTGTGTACATAGCGCACTACAGTGCAACTAGATAAGCTCTGTAGATCTAATGATGCACTTCCCAGGTCCTCGGCAATACAACCACCAAGTGTGACGGTTGTTGAGAAAATCTAAGGACACAATCAAAGCAATTGTCCTGATCTAAACAGCCACGTTTATAGAAAAACACATTATTACATTTTTTTTTCGTGTGTGTGTAAGCACGCACAAATCTCTGCTATCACAATGGACAAAGGGCTATTCAGCATGGATGTCACCTGTTTGATAAAGTACTTGAGCTGTCATTATGTCTATGCTGTCAGCAGTATAAACATCAAAGACAAGCGTTGCTGTTACATCGTTTGTTCCCGTCTCATCTTCATGCAAGGTCTATATGTTCAGAAGCAGGGGATGCAAGTTGAGTGGCCAAGGTCTGGATATACAGCGTATTTATATCAAAGTTTTGATCTGGTGAACAATAGAACACAATAACACAGCTGAAAAGTGCAGAGTCCCTTCAATACATAAACTCAGTGTATACATACATACTGTCTATACAGAATAAAGAACATAAAAAGAGACGACAGGTGAGCACACGCACGTACATACACGCACGCACGCACACACACACACACACACACACACACACACACACGCACACACACACAGTGAGAGGGTTTCCTTTCAGACAGTGTGGTCTGGCAGAGTTTACCCTGATAGCCGCTGCCAGTCAGTCTCTCTCAGCTCTTTATTGGGTTAAAGCTATCACAGAGGACCAGGTGGCCAACAAGCTGCAGGCAGTCCATTTCTTGGAAGGACACACACGGCAGGCACACACACGCACACAGATTTACCATAAGAAATTCATGCAGACATCCACACAAAAAGGGATACAAACGGCATACATGCATGCACACAAACACAGTCACTTGACTTTAGTGCCCTTTTGAAGAGTTGGCAATCTGGGGACAGATCTTGCTTCGGTCGCCTTTTGCGAGCATCAGAATATATCAGAGACACGGAGAGCGATCGAAACGGGGAAGAGCCAGCATCAATTTAGTGGAATGACGACAGCCCTGTCGAATGATTCTGCCATACAGCTTTGTTTGATTAAACTAATATGTCACCAAGGTAATCTTTCCTCCCTAGTAATCAGAAGCACACTCTTTCTGTCTGTCTTTCTGTGTCTCATTCTCTGGTGTTTTATTGGGTATTTTTTCCCGTCTGTCTTCAATGTCTTCTTCCAAATTTCATGCTCACCTCTTTGTCTTGATTGCTTCCTCGTTACCCTCCTCTCTTTCTGTCTTCTGTACCCATTGTGCTTCTCTTGCTTCGTGTATTTAAATGTTAACAGTCTTAACTAGGATTATTCAGTTTATTTATGTCATTATTACTCCTCTCGTTGCTCAACACGATTATTTTTCTGTTCTTGAAAAGTTGTAGTCGGTCATACTGACATCCTGACATGCATCTTTGTAGTACATGCATGTGTATAGAATAATGCATTCTCACTCACACACATGCATAATATACTCACTTTGTATTCATGCCAACAGCATTATGAGTTTTCTCTGTTTACCTCAGCGCGGTGAATTATAAGCTGAACTGAGTAATTTATCATAGGATACTGTTGTGATTGGGCAGGGACTATCTATTTCCAGCTCAAACAATGGCCTCAGGAGAACATAAGGATTAGATCCGAGGAACGAAAAGGACAGCGAGAAAGGTGAAATTAAAACAGAGGAAGGAAAACAGTGATCGAAATGCCGAAAACAGTATAGAATATAAAAGGGCTGGCTCGATTTATTTCTACGCATCTGTGTTGAAACAGTTGCAACATTTTGTGGTTTCTCTAGGACACTCCAGGTGACTCAGACAAGGCAGATCAGATCTTAGTCAGCATTTAAATGGTTCTGCTTATGGTTCATCTCCCCCTTAATGCCCAACAAGATAATGGCTTGTCAGAAAGACTTCAGTCAGCAAAGCCTCTGAATCTAGGAAAGCGCTTAGCTATCCACGTTCAATAACCAGCTCCTTGTACTCAACGAGTTGCCTTTCGAAGGCACCGTACTCTCAAGGGATTGCCAGCAGCAGTAGGACCGCTCTGCTTGGTGGATTAAGACAAGAAAACGATTCCTGACCACAACACGCTGAAGGACTTTCAATTGTTTTCCCAGAACCACCAGCAGGTCTTGATGCTCCCAAACTCTCATGAAAGTGAAAGTATGTGTTAAGGGCACAATCCCATCATAACCTGAGCAGATGTTTCGTAACAATGACCTTCATGACTTGGTCGTTTCATCCCTGGTGCCGTGAAGCAGCTGCTTCGGATGTGCTTTAGGGCTACACTTTGAACACTTACTCTCAGACATAAGAAGCTTTAACAAGCAGGAATAGACCCTGTTTATCTAAGTATGGGCTTCTTTTCTCTTATTGGTACCCATACAACCCAGGTATATCCGTTAACACCATGTGATCATGGTTGACATTTCACCTGGTTTTAATATAGGAGTAAGGTGATAATTAATTTAGGGTAAGGTGATAATTGCGGAGATTGCCTTCAGTCTTAATCTTGTACGAATGTGGAATGTGCCATGTCTGTAATTTTTCAGGTAAACACTCCTTCGCAAACTGCATACAGAGGTGATAATATGTTGAATCTGCAAGAGGTCTTTGTGAATTATATATGAAGATAAATAGGCCTCTATGATAACAGGACACTTACAATATGAAATATTAATATTGTAAATGTAAATTAATTCCTTCATTCACACAAACTCAACCACACTCGTCTTTCGCCAGAAAGATAAGCTTTGATATGGTAGTTATCTAAAAACATCGCCCGTCAGACACAGAATCTTCAGATCTGTTCTCGTTTACGATTGCTAAAATCTATAATTTCAGAGGTTCTGTAAGACAAAAAAGTACATTATTGGAAATATCTTCTGCTAAGCAATTATCTTCTGTAAAGAGCTCAGATCTTATATCACATGAGGTCCCTGAGTAATACAATCCTGTGCTAAGAAGGCTTAGGACGCAGTTTATGGATCTTTAGTGGATCTGGAAGAAATATGATTTCAAGCAAAATTTCATGTGAAAATACATCTAAAAAGCAGCCAACACAGATCCATATCTAATTGCTTAAATTACATATAGGTAAAGATAGGGGAACTGTTTCAGACATCTTCCAAGCAGATGTTGAAGATGTTTGAAAGCATCCATCTCTAAAACACAGCTTTCATTCACTGTCTTATAAAGAGGACAAACTGTCTCCAGCAGTTACGACCATGCAGAAAACACACTGAGCTGTTGCATCAGTTCAACCACTAAATGACGTGTCGGTGAGTGAGAGGCACAGATAGACCTGTAAAGATGAAAGAACTTGGAACTTGTTCATAACTTGTCTCTCGTTCATCGTGGTGTTTGTAAAGCCGGGACGGAAGGAAAGCAGACCTGGATTTACATGGAGCCCGGAAAAACCAAGAAGGATGGATTGTAATCAGATTTGTGTTCTGGCCAACTGATATGCATTTACAGTCTAAACAGAAGTATCATAAATCTATGAAGGATTTTATATGGATACAAGACACTTAATATGAGTAAAAGAGGCCCATATGTTGCCTCTATATTCCATTAATCATTGGTTTTGTATTCACATCATACTTTTAAAACGATTACACTTTAATTTGGAGTTTGACCCTGTTCAGTATCAACTATTTCCTGTAGAAGCAGAGCAATCAAACAGGGTATTGAACCATGAGTGGTATTTAATCAGAAAGATGAGGACACACAGGGTGGGTGGATGTGGCTGCTTGCCAGCTGACTGCCAATCTCAGTTTGTCTATACAGACATAAAAGTGTGCTGGTCTCTGACTCCCCTTTTTTCTTCCTCCTCTGAGCTCGCCTCCTTCCCGCAGGACGCGGGGCATCGGGCCGGTTGACCAGATAACGTATTGATCTATTGTCAGAATAGCAGAACACCAACACATCAAGCAGCAATTGGAGAGAGTACAGAGCTCTCTTTTCTGCCAATGGCTGGAAGCGGCATAGCCACCGCTCACAGAACATTTACTGTGAAGGGTCGAGCTTTCCTTTGTACCATAACAGAATACACTGTGGTTGCCAATGCTGTAATTTAGGAAGGTGAGAAACAAAAGAGGAGAAGAAAAGCAAAGGGAAGGGGAGATTAGCAAAGTTTGCATGTCCTACGGTAACAGTTTGACACAACATAATCACACATGCATAACATCCGTAATGTAACAATCTCTCTTTTTAGAGTGTGTAGTTATTCTTTTATCTGCTGAGCAGAGCAGGAGCTGCTGGGGACTCACATCCTTGAAATAAGTCCATCAGATTGTTGGAACATTGACATTACTCACAAGCTGAGGGAACATATATAAACTGTGCATACACAATCATCCTCTGTAGTGGACTGCAGTTTTGCTAAAATTTATAATTACCTCAGCAAAATCTGTCTCCTAGTGCAGTATTGGAAACTCCAACCGGGGAAACAGTGGGGAGGGAGGAGAGGATGGAGAAAGAAAGATGGAGACATGGATTGTTGGATGAATTTCAAGAGAAAAAGAAGAGAGATAAAGAAATGGGAAGAGCACAAGGAGGTTGTTAACGGAGGGATAAAAAAGGATTCATGGATAAGAGCTGGCCAGTAAAGGATTTCACACAACAAAGGTCCTGTAAAGCTCAGTGAGAGCTGCAATGTCTTTATTTATTTATTTGATGTCCCAATGTCCTCCATTTCATGGACAAACACAGAGTCCGAGGAAAACACACGACAGATGGCTCTTTTTGAATGATATGACAACACACTTGTAATTATTGATACAATGATTATTATTATTATAATTATTATAATAATAACAATAATATTAACAATTCAAATTACACTGATATCAGTTTAAACGCAAAAATCTGTGAGACTTCCCAGAATTGTCCCTTGACTCATTATGCCTTGAAGTGATAGAGCAACAGAGAATTATCACATAAATCTGCAGTTCCCCATGGTTTCGCTGTTCGTTATTGCTTTGTGTATTACTTTCTTCTGTATTAGACATTTCTTTATTTTATCTGTTTATAATAAAATTTAGACATTATCTCCGTGCCTTTTACTTTATTGAATTTCCAATGACTCCACTGAATGCACAATAGTAAGAACAATAAAGATGAGTCTTGAATGCACCAGCGAAAAATCTATGAAATATAACCGCTCAATAAAAAAAAAGGTATTTGAAAGAACAGTATATGTGATTCTATTAAGCTCACACATAGCAGCAAAATGTACGCAAAGGCTGGGATTGCAAAGAAAAAAACACAACGCTGACAATGCAGTGTGTAATTCCTCTGTGCATTGTGACATCTTGTGTATGTAGTAAAGAAAATTACACCAAAATGACAAAAGAACGCTCATCCAACGGATTAAGCGGCCACCACAGTCTCGTGACTCTGATGCCGGCTGGCATTAAAGATGGGCTTTGCATGTTCTGTAAAAAAGACAAAGTGGGGCATCTTTGCCAGGGGAAACAACTTCATTATAGATGAACAGCCCTGTGTCCCAGAAGAGCTTGCATTATACTGTCGAAAGACTGAGAGTTAAGAGCAGTCGCCAGCGGACTCCCCTTGGTGAGTGCTGACCTTGAGGCTTTCCCCTTGACAGCCGTATTTGCATTCATCGCACAGAGTTCCTTTGTACCGAGTGTCATATCATGCCAAAACTGTTCTCATGTGTATTTTAACCAGCCAGCATTCGATCTTTGTGGTGAAAGAAAGCTTTTACACATCAGTATTCATATTTAATTCAACATACAAAAAGATGGTGTTTTGTGTGTGTGTGTGTGTGTGTGTGTGTGTGTGTGTGTGTGACTGTTTGTCATAAAAATGACCTGTGAGTAAGAGAAATGCCATTACACAATGGCTGTCTTTACACACTTTATAATGTCTTCATCCAGCTCTTTATAGGGAAAAAGGGAATGAATACGGGAATGAAAATCCATGGAAAGGATCACTAAATTTAATGATACTATACCATGAAAGGATGAAGTCTTTGTGAACGCCCTGCACTTTCAACAATAAGGCTTCCAACAATGTGTTCCTTTATTTTTCACATTACTCACTGAGTCACAGGGCTGTCTCACGGTTACTAAAGGAAATACATTTACCTTTATGGACTGCATAGGGTCACAGGGACAATTTAGATTTTAGAACACGGTCAAGGTTGCACTGCTTGACAATACGTGTTGAGAGTTGACTCTCTTTTTATGTAGTTACTCATTGAAAGTGCAGACAAGCCACGATTTAACTCAGCCGTACAATTCATTTTAAATTGAATGCGTTCATTGTTCGCCAGCTCAAACAGCCCACACTGAAACATGTCAATTGAAGTAACTAAAATAAAATCATGTTCCAGGCATCTACACAATGATACATGTCTGATTCACTGCAAACATCACAAGAAAAACTAAATAGATTTTAAAGAAACTAATAAAGTACTTCCTTTGCAAAGAAAATGCATGAGTCAGTTTTTTGGGAATCAGTTTTTAGTTTATTGCTGAGAAAATATTGCTCAGGTGATTTTTAAAAGCTGCTCAAGCAAAACACGTTTTCTATTAACAAATGGATCAAGTGTGTCAGATTAAAGGAGACTGTTGATACAACACACACATACTCATCATCAAATGTAGCACTTCCCTTCAGCTCTGTTTAAAGTATTATGATTTGTAGATGGAACTATTTTTAATGTATGCCCTACAATTTTGCTGCACACCAACTCCTTTCATCAACATTGTCTGTTTTCAGCCACAATAGCATTTTTTCACAAAGAATGGGTTGCGACCCACCGGTGGGTCGCAGGAGATTATATCTGGTTCACCAAATCCATTTTTAAAATTAATTTAACATTCATACATGCGGTACGCATATGAGCCGCATGAGGAAGATAACTGTAGTCTACTTATAAGATTTAATCTAACATGAAAGGCCAGCCAGCGTACAAGCTCTTTGTTCACAATGAAAGGAATCAACCGGAGTCTGTTAACTCAGCCTGAACTCATTTATTTGATTTAGGTTAAAAAGTATGGTTTTATGTTTTCAATAAAAAATATCCAGTATATCTCTTTAAAATGTCTTGTTCACCTATTCAAGACAATATAAGTTGATGTGGAGATGGCAGCAAAGATTGTCCAAAAAGTTTCTTCATGCTGAAATTATCTTTTCTTATGGTTTATAGATAAGGCCTAATGTGGATTGGATTGTAATGGTTTGTCATTTTAAAAAAAAAATGGGTCCTCAGAAAAGAAATTCTAAGAGAAACACTGCATCATAGTATGCTACTGGACCAAATGAGAGACAGACAATATTAGCTCACAGTTTAGCAAGTAAACAGATAAATAGTACGCCCTGAGAAGAAAACATGTTTGACCAATAATGAACCATTATAAGTTTGAAAACGCCAAATCAAAATAGGAAAACTTTCTCAAAGACTTTCAAAACATGACAGAAACTATAATGTGCAAAACAATGTTATAGAGTTCCCTTGAAGTCCCTTTACATGTGCATCTCTTCTGCAATACTCTCTCAGCAATGGCAATACTGTCGTGGGACTCCAGAAATGTTTTCCACATTCATTTCTACGTAAAACCGATGTGTCCAATTGTGGGTTTTAAGCATAATGCCCAAAAGCTTTGGTCTTTAAAAATAAAAACATTACTGGCAAATTATTATTGAAAGCAAAACAAAAAGGAAAATACTCATAACAATCTATGTAGTGTCATACGTCTCAAGTTTAACTTGAAACATTTATACGTTTAACTTCTTTATTTCATAAATTTAATCATGCACCAAACTGTATCCAACAGAATGCATAAACAGATGTGAGCAAACCTGTTATCTAATTTTCAAACGTGAACCGGCATCAGTCAGAGAACGAGGCTGTTTACCGAACTTCCATTTTGCACTTCATAGAGTTTTTTATGAATATGACAAAGAATAAAAATAACATTCTTCTGCAGTGGGGATCCAAGGATAATTAAAGTCAATCTCTATTTGAAATTGCATCTCTCTCTCCCTCTCTCTCTCTCTCTCTCTCTCTCTCTCTCTCTCTCTCTCTCTCTCTCTCTCTCTCTCTCTCTCTATCTCTCTCTCTTCAGTGTAGCAGCATGAACAGAAAGTGGAGAAAGAATTGTGACTTCATGCAGAAAAATAACCAGACCTGGATCATGTTAGTGCGCAGTTGATCTGCTGACAACTATCCATGACAAAGATCTGTCTAATCCAGAGAAAAAAGCATGGACTACAATCATTTATAAACCGCTCTCGGAGGCCAAGGTTAAATGTGTCATGTCCATAGATCAGTGTTATGTGAGAGGTTTGAAAAATATAACTCTGCGTTCAACATGGACACCTCTGATAATAACTGACAGTTTCCGATTGATCAATCAATCAAGTTATTGTTTTGTTGAAAAAGGTACAAGTGTAGCTTGTTTTTGTGTATTTTCTGAATCTGAGAAAAGGTAGCGTAACATCTTCCCGATCTCATTCCCAACTCGTCACATATGGACACTGGTGTATAGTAAGGAAGTAGAAATACTTTGTTACTGTACTCACTGTACTGTCATTTTTTTTGGATATCTATACTCTACTATTTCTGTTGACTTTTACTTTTACTTGACTACATTTTGCAAAGAAAACTGATACTTTTACTCGGATACATTTCCCCTCAAACCTTCGTTACTCGCTACAAAATCAAACCTAACTTTAGAAAAAAATGAATCATGAGACCCACTTTGGGGTCTGTGTTGGGACACAGACTCCATGCAAGCAGCTTTGGAGCATCACAATATTATACATTTGCCCTCTACATCCTCTAGTCCAGCAGTCCCAACCAGTTACATACTCAAGTACTATTCTCATAGGTGAGTTTCACTTTTACTTGAGCCATTTCCCAGGAAGTCATTTTCCAGTAAGGTATCTTTACTTTTACTTAAATATGGCTTTTGTGTACTTTATACACCACTGAAAATGGACACTACAGATGTGTCTATGAATGCAATTTGATTTTAAGTTTCCTTGTACAGAAACGTAGTTTAAAGAAGACAGCGCTGCCCCTATATGGCTCACTTTCTAACGGTTAAGTATGTGGTTGTGTTATCTTCTAAAAGAATGAATCTTATGCTATCATACCAATCAACAGCATTCCTGCAGTACATATGCAGCATGTTATTGGGACTGGTGTTTGAACTGATATGTCTATTAATGTGTCTCTTATAATAGTAATGACAACAATAGTATTCTAAATATATGTTGTAATTATAATGTACAGATCAAAGTACAGCAAAAAAGAGCCCCGGCATGGCAGCAATGTTCCCTTGCCAACTCGTGATTTCTAGTAATCTGATGTTTTCCCCCTTAGACCAAACAGGTGGACAACCCCCAGGAAAACAGAGGAAGTTGCTAGTTGACAGCTGTTGATGAGATGTTACACTGGCACATATTGTTGGTTAAAAACACATCAAATACATGTAGACGCCATCTCTTCATTGGTTTTGAACATTTCTAAATAGAGACATTCTTAAAACCACAACTACTGAAATCCTTTAGCGTCCTGTTGGAAGAAAAACATTATTCACGCCTAATCATTTACTATTCCACTTATTCAGACTTCTCATCTTACTGTCTCTGTTTCATCTTACACACAAACTCAACATGTCTCCTGATAGCAGGGAGACTGGGGAATCTGTATGTTTCTATCTGAACGAACGTGCAGTTCCTTTGATATCATATGACCATTTCTCACAAGCCGCTCTACGGGACGAGGGGAAAGGTTCCCGATTAGGCCGAAGACGTCATGAGGGTTTCTGTTAGTGGGTCATGATGAGTATTTAAGAGGTGGTTCTTTGAGAGATCTTTGAGCAGTCTTGGCTATGCAATTTGTCTATCACCTTGTACTTCTAACTCTGCTCCTTTCTTGCAACGAATAAATGTTCCTGTTTTAATGATTTTACCCCGAGGGGTCGAGTGAATTTTTCTGACACGTCCTTATAGGTTTCATTCTGTGTTTTTGTAATTAAGTGTGTTATTATCATTATATTCATTATTATTAATCCAAACAATAATATATATATATATATATATATATATATATATATATATATATATATATATATATATATATATATATATATATATATTCCCTTTTTGCCAAGAGAAGAGCACATTTCACAGATTCTTTCATCTCAACTACTTGTGGTTCTCCCTCCCACATAGGGCACTATTAATAATTGCAGAATGAGCAGTTGGCTTCATAAAAAACAACTTGTTCTCATTCATGTGGGCGTATATATATGCACAACGAGATTATACTGAAATCATCTGTGTCCTGGGAAAAATATATTCTCAAGGTTTGTTGCAAGTTAAACATTAGATGAGGTGAGAACAGAGAGCTGTTTGTACCCAGGGAGTTTCTTGTTTGTGGTTGGACGGCCCACAATTTAAACTTATGCACTTGCATATCAACATTTAGTTATAGCCACATTTAATAATGTTTGTGCAAATTATATAGGAAGGCTGGACATATTGTTCATCCATTCATCATCATCCCTTTTTCTTCTTCTTTCCTTTTCACCCACCTGCTTACAATATGTCAAGATGGTGGCAAAATAAAGGCCCTGTAAACCAATTCCATGAGAGCATTTTTGTGATTTCAGTATTGAGGGTGGGGCTTGGTTGTAAAAAGACGTGTATTCCTATGCTCTCAATTTGAATCGGAGTCTCGAGAACAGTGGTGGTTTATTTACTTATGCAGTCTGGTCATTGTCAATCAAAGGCCCAATTTACAATTTTAGCAAATCATTCTGAAGGATGTTTCAAAAATGGGGACTGAATTCTTCATCAGGAGCTCTTCCTCACTCTCAAGTCCTCGTACACTCATGAATCGATACCAGAGCCACTGATGTGACAAAGCAAAAAAAACACAAAAAAACTGCACAGCCTGGTCTTACAAGAGCATACAAGTGCATTTTACATGTTTATAACGCAATCCAACTATACATTTTACCATAACCAATAAATATGAATTGCGCAGACTTGGAATTGACTCGAAAGAGATCACCAAGTTATGGAAATATCAATGTTTCTATCCCTAGCTTGATGCCACATATGGAAAGCTTCCGACCTACAGAATCCGCCAATATCGCCAAACCCACTATCAGACAAAGCCTCAGCAAGATTTCAACCACTTTCAGCCCAAAAATTAAATATGATTTACTTGGATGGATTAAACGATACTTGCTTAGTATGTTTTGGTACATCTGCTTGAGCAGAGCCCCTCTGTTGTGAAACTAGAGGCGTCCAAGGTCCAAACAGAAAGCCAGGGCATTTTGGCTCGCAGCAGACCCAAACCTATGGTTTACAAAATGTAAACTAAATTAATTGATTTTCTGTGGTCATCAACCACTGGACCAGTAACACATATACTGCTACTGTATATGAACCTCTTAGCTAGTCCCACAAGTGTTTTCTGTATGTTATACCCTTTGAAATTGTTCAAATAGCCCTTGTGGTTGAGGAGATATTCTGTATTTAGTATGGGTTTTCAAACCCATTCTAAATCTTTTAGGGAAAATGGCAGGGGCTTAATTAAGTAACGTAAGGTGTTCAGCCGTGACAAGGCCACACAACGGCCATTGATGCTAGTCTCTGGAGCTCTACTGAAGGTCTACTTTCATGACACAAGTTGGTGCAACATCCTGCATAGGTGTTTTCTTTTCAGTTATCATCAGAATGGATGGATCAGAAGACTGTTTTCACTTCTATTCCTCCATCCGTCTGTCTGTCTGTCTGTCTGTCTGTCTGTCTGTCTGTCTGTCTGTCTGTCTGTCTGTCTGTCTGTCTGTCTGTCTGTCTGTCTGTCTGTCTGTCTGTCTGTCTGTCAGTCAGTCAGTCTGTCTGTCTGTCATCTATTATGCAGTCAAAACAGATGGAGTATTTCATCCCCTTTGATTTTTCTTACTGCCTCTGATTCAGCACCATGGAGAGAGCCTGAGGCTGCACTTGCTCCACAATAAAAGGCAACACTATAGAAAAGTTGCCTTGAGAAAAGAGCTCACACACACACACACACACACACACACACACACACACACACACACACACACACACACACACACACACACACACACACACACACACACACACACACACACACAGATACTAAAGCCTGCCACTTTCAATATATCTTCTCTGTCCTTCACCCCATTACTTTCTTTCAATCTCGTGAATAGAAATGGGATAAGCGTTTCAGTCTATTCCTCTTGCATCCAATATGCTGCTCAGTCATTTCTGCCAAAATTTCACCCCTCACTTTTTGACATAACTTGATTTCCCAGTCCATCTCCACCTACAGAGCTCAAGAGGACCCTCTTTCTCTGTATCTCTATTCCAGAGGCTGCTACTGGGAGAAGGATTACCTTTTTGTCTCCATTAAATTCCTTTACGTCCCTGCATTTGAGCTAATTCACTTGCTTTCTTTCTGTACGAGACCTTAAAGGGATCACCTTTCGTTTTTCTTATGACTGTCCCCCTTTCAGTCAATCTCTCCACTCTTTCTCCCTCACTTTCCGACTCTCCCTATCAAATGCTCTGGTGATCTATATCCATTGATAACAACTCATGAATAAGGAAGGAATAGAACTATGCTAATTTGAGCTATTTCTGCTTTGCTCCTTTCCTTGCATTAAGTCCTGTCTTCTCTCATCCCGGCTTATCACTTGCTCTGGTGGTCCGTACTGCACGACCAGAGGAGTAGATTTTATAATGCAAGTCGCTGAGGTGTATTTCTGTGTGTGTTTGTGTGTGTGTGTGTGTGTGTGTGTGTGTGTGTGTGTGTGTGTGTGTGTGTGTATGTGTGTGCGAAGCTACTCAGGTGAGCTCAGGCCATAAATTAACAAATCAGGATCCAGACAGAGCGGGGAAGTAACTCGTCCTGATCCAATGTTTCTGCTCCAGCATGGTTAAGCTTGTGATTTACGGGCTTGTGTGCATATGTGTGTCTGATGAGGATGGAGTGGACAGTGATAGCTGTGTGGGGGTCCTTGATTGTCTGCATTAGGTATAGCGATAGTTGATAAGACTATTTTGTGATTGACAGGGACAGCTCGGGGACAGCTGAGCAGCCGGACCTTTAGCTGAATAAAAAGCATGTATTCAAAGTAGCAAAACAAATTCTGAAAGTAGCCTGACCTAAATAGGAAAGTAAAAGAAAAACCGAAGAAATTGAGGGTGGAACCAGAAAAAAAAGGGTGGGAAAGTAAAATGAAGAGATGTATGATGATAGTGTTGTTTCTTTAATCATGTCAAGAGGACAGAGAACCCTGCAAGACAAGAATGACTAAGGACAGAATGAGATGTCGAGATAGAGAGATGTGGGTGGATGATGGAGAAAAGACAATAGTAACTACATTAGAAGCCCTGCAGCCCCAGGCATTGGCAATATTGCATTTCCTGCGAAGAAAAACAACATGAAAACAGACCCACAAGGGAGAGGGAATTCACAGTTCTGCTGATACTGAGCTGCTATTCCCTGTTAACACATCAAGCCGACACATGCAGCCAAGCACACACCCACGAGTATGCAACCACATGGTTGCAAGTGCAGAGACAGAGACAGACCAACACTCAGACTGTTTACAGAAAACTAAATCTGCAAATCCCGTACGACTCCACTTGAAGTTATAAAAAACTAGAGTCTACAGCCATGCTAACAGCTCTGTGGAACGGCGTGGGTCATTTATCAAGAAAACCAATTGTAAGACAGATACAAGTTGATGTCCAAAATGAGTTGTTGATATTTAGACATGATGGGGAAGTACATGTAAAACTACAGAAAAACATGAACAAAAATAAGTGTTTTATACATGAAGAAAATGTAAGCTAGTCTTGGAATCTTTATCTGGAAACTGAAGACGCTCCATCTCATCTCATCAGTATAAGTGTAAGCAAGGGGAACAAATCACAACCATTGCTATGTTTTTTTGGTACTTCTTCATTTATGTTTTAACTTGTTAGTGTTTCCATTTCGAGGTGCAACATGGAGACAATGGGTATTGTAAGGGTATTTTTTTAACTAAAAACATGATCAATTTAAAACACCCTTGATTTATGTAAATTTGATTTTTGTAGCATGCACATCGAAAAACGACTATGAATTTTGGACTCCAATTAACATAAATGAGATGAAAGCTGCAGGACAGACGTAAGATAAGGCACAATGGCTTTCATATGGGATACAAACACAAGCATGCATCACAGCTAATACAGAACTAGAACAGGTGCAGCAATTAATATTTGAATAAAAAGCATCTTTATATATTACAAGTATAAAGAGGAGCGTTTCAATGTGCAGACCATTCCAAAGAAACATGAACCTTCCCTTTGAATTAAAATCAGCATTACAATAAGAAACGACAACATTCTTTCAAGACCGTCTGTGAATCCAGCTGTGCAGCTGAAATCAGTTAACAATGCCAACGTGTATATATTTGTATTATTATTTCTCCATTTTAAAAATAACAATTTTTGTTGCTTTTTTTATTTTATCATTGTCTGAAAAACCTAATTGTTTCATTTATGTTAATTGTTAATATATCTAAATGAATGACAATTTGACATTTTATCCTCGTACCTTAAATTGGACTTAAAAGCAAGTGAGAACATTTGGAGGAATCGGCAGTTTAGGGAATTGGATTAACAAATCAAATAAACCAAACACAGCTTACAAATGCTTATACTAAAATGTGACTTAGCATTAAGTCTTAGGTACAGCAGAGGCCAGTACCAAAGTGATGACGAGCTCGACAGACATGCAGTATTAAGAACATAGTGACCTACTGCTTAAGTTAAGAGTTACACTAACACTATAACTCAAGCACTCATCAGTTGTTGATGTTGAAATACAATACTGCAAAGGATGTGAGATAAAGTGTGTGTGTGTATATATATATATATATATATATATATATATATATATATATATATATATATATATATATATATATATATATATATATATATATATATATATATATATATTCCTCCATATATGTATACACACACACACACACACCTTTGTAAGCACACAGAAACAGAAACATGGTTATGCACGGCAGAAGACTGTTTATGTCCAATAATCCATGAGGAAAGTAACAGTAATTGACCCATATCATGTTACTACTTATATGGTGCAACGCCCAGCTCACGTGATATCGTGCTCTTCTTCCTACTATAGATGCAGACCCATGGGTATAATGATTCATTTGTTACTTCGGAGAGGTATGTGTAAATATAGTACATTGCGTGGCCCAACAGCCCAGCCAGATACACAACTGACTGCATCGTAAGGTGCAACAACGCTGCAGTTTATTTTATCTAAAAGGATTTGTTGTAAAGATTTAGGAGTTATTTTATCAGACAGCAGAAAACACAGAGGAATATCAGGCAGCTGATTCTTGAGAGGCACTGCAAAAATGTTGCTTTATATAAAACACTCTGCATTATAATCTATGCTTAAGTGTGCTTTTTGTGAAACATTTGAGTGATAAAAGAATACAATGACGAAAGCAACATTGATGAAAGGAAAGCTGCAGGACAGACGTAAGATAAGGCACAATGGCTTTCATATGGGATACAAACACAAGCATGCATCACAGCTAATACAGAACTAGAACAGGTGCAGCAATTAATATTTTAGCACGTCACAGCGCCAGTGACTGTCATATTTGTGGGGGTTTGAAAAGAACTGCCCTAACAAACTCGTCCAGGTGACTTAATAAAAACTTGGCAAGGTGTTGCAAGTTCTGGCTTTCAAACCTCAACATGTGCTATGTGTTGGCACAAAACTGCCTACCCACTTTAATTTCAGGAGACTCCTGTCGCCCTCCCACTTTCGCAAAACATTTCCAAAAATGCACGTGACGGATATGTGTTATTATGATGACACTGCTGCAGCTTTTGCTGTGGACTGCATATTATGAGCATGAACAGAAGAAGAGTTAAAAAGCTCTGACCAGCGACTGCCACGTGCAGCGCTGAGGTAAGCACTAAAAGTTTTGAGGTATAATTCATCCACACACTCTAAAAGGTGAAAAACACTTCTCCAGTGTTGGACGTGGGCGATATTGCACGGGGGATCGCTCAGAGACGTACGTGTGGCTTTTCATTTCATGTGTTTTGGAGGAGTTGGATATACCAAGCGAAGTAAAGATGGCGGATCTATGGAAGACACAACTCGAGTGCTCATCATGGAAGTTTTAAGAAGAACTGGATTGTGCGTTTAAAGATGGTGCCTCTTCATTCCTATGAAAGTTGCTCATTGAGAGCACACGCCAAAAATGCCTCTGCAGGTTTCCTCACAAGACATTTCGGGGTCCATATGTACACTAGAGTGCAGCTGCGTCGGTTAAGAGCCTCTGGGTTGGCGACTCACGCTGGCCGAGCTGTCTGATTGCATAGCACACATGAATGGAATAAAATAAGTGAATCTTCCAGAATGGATCAAATTATGATACTACAAGGAGTCATGTCAGAGGTTTGTGACATAAAAATGGTGAATGCAATGCCGAGTGCAGCTACTACACTAAAATGGTCTCACAGCCAGCAGGAGGTCAGTTGGCTCAGCCTGAGAGACGATAATGTCCACGCTCGATGTGCACACAGTTGCAGAAATCGGATAAAGTGCATTAGCAACTTTTCTAGGTCATCCAGGTCTTTTAATACAGTGTGTATATAGTGTGTATAACACATCGTGTGACCTTGTACACACTGCTCAAGGCCACAACGTGTGTTATCTTGTTTTGTAGTATTTTCCATAAATATTTTTTGTGCTGATAAGATTACTCAACTGATTATTAAGGAAAGTATAGACTTTTGATAATGAGCTAATCATTTAAATACTTTATCAAATTAAAATGTCAAACAGTATGACGATTTGCCTCATATGGAATCTTATAGACACAATGACTAACTCATGAATAAAATAAAACATAAAAATAACAAGAACAATACATCAATCAATAATGTTGCTTTTCTGTTTGTGTCGCTTATGCTACTGCAAGCAGCGCCGGAAATCTGCCACAGCCACTATTCCCTGGTTGCAAGGACAGTTTGATAAATGATGATTAATTCATTTAAAAGAAGACAAAAACAGCGGGGGACCAAACCAAGACAGCAGACCAGAGAAGCCTATTCAGCTAATCAATAGTGTTACATCATAATCTTTTCCACTCTATTGATTCTCTCACAAACATTATAGAATAATACACCCACAAGGGCCTGCTGGTGCGCGCGCACACACATGTTTTTTCATGCAAATGGTTCAGAGAGGAGTAGCCCATTAATTGTTATTATACCCACCGCGCGCGCTCTTCACCTGCGAGGTTGGATAAAATCTACTGCTCATGGGGTGCATGAGCAAAAAACAGCAACGATGCAGTTCTCTTCCACTGAGGAGCTATCCATCTGGTTTCACACTGCTGAGGGAACAACACTGTAACAGGAGTGTTAATGTTCCATGTCACTGTCAGAGCTTCTCCATGGGAGCCAGGAATGAGAGGCACAGACTGACAGTACTCCATGTGCAACAACAGAGCCGTCCGTGCAGCCAGCTGAAACACATTCAATTCCATTGAGCGTCTCAGGGGGATATACTGTACAGTGGGAATTGTTTATTAAGGTTAAAGGAAAAATCAACACAACACAATTACTTGGACTATTTCGGGGTTCGTTGCACTTTTCTTACAAGATGCACAGTAGATGGTGAAAGGCCAGGGACACAGGCACAGTTCCAGCACACAGTGTAATTGGCTGTAAAATGATCCGAGAGGAATAATGTTGCCAGAGTATGAAATAGGTCACACCATAATTGTGTTTTACTTCAACAAAAGCATTATGCATTGGAGCATAATAGAGGAGGGAAGTTTGAGAGTATACAATACATAAAGTAAGTTGGGATTCGGAGTCTGGGCTAAAGAGCAAAGACTTTTTTGTTGCTGCAACATTCTGCAGTGAGATCCAGAAGTATTTCGGGGAGGTTACCAATTTTCTCACCAACAACACTCAGTAGACTCAATAGATCACTCTGCAACTCCGCTCATATGTTATGTTTTGAAGGATGTCTGTCTGTACCTCTTGCTTTCTCAATTTTATGGACCTTCTCTTTCTTTCTCTTATTGTTGCTATTGTTATTGCTTCCTGGCCGTGCGTGTAAAACCCCAGCTGGATACAAGGACAGACAGGCTCCCCAGGGCTTGCTGAAAGTAATTTAGGAGATACTGATGTGGAAGTAACCAAGGCAGGGTGACGGGTGGTGGAAACAACACAGATATTTCTCTTCAAACTCCTGGAAGTCCATCACTTTGTTCCAGGGTTGAATATCTCTACATCAATTAAATGGATTGCAACTTATTGAATTTTTAGAGACACTCGTGACATTAATAGGCTGTAGTCGAACAGCTGATCGACTCAGTCTGAAGGCCAGGTGGAAAATCTGCTGCTCACCACTGATTTTCACCAACAATTGCAGTATTGCTGTCCCCATAATGAACCAAATAATCTATTGCACTTCAAGTTTTGTTCTGCTCCAGGTAAATAGAGAACAAACTGTATAATCCTCAGTTTACCAAAAGTATTACATCCATCTTCCCCAAAAAAAAAAGGATGTAGGTATGTTTATGGACAGAGTTGTCGCCTACCAATACATGCACAAACTCATTTGCATTTTCATTATCTTTAGATAATGATCTCTCTGTATTAGAGGGATGAGCACAGGAACAGAATCGATTGTTGACCAGTGCAGATAACTGCACTTCTGGTGTGTACAGCTGCATAGAGTAGCAATTTGAAGTGTCTGCTGCAGCCTGCATTTTGTGTTTTTCTTTACAAAAATAAAGAAGTCTCCACCAAAAAATGATGTAAGAAGTCCATAGATTTCAGAAAATGAAATGGTGATGCTCCCCAACAGAGGATATCTGACGATCCCCAGGTATCCTCTGCAAAAAATACAAAAAAGATTGTTTGGAAAGTTCCAAATATGCTAAGCAATAAATAAACACAGCCGGAAGCTGCACATGCACACTTTATGGACAACACAATTTAGATACTGGCTATGTGCAGCGGTAACTGCGTGGTACGAGGGTTGTACTATTTCTCTGGCTGTTTGTTTGTCTGTTGCCATTAGCAACCTATTTTACCCCGAGCTGAAGACCAAAAGACAATAATGTTTTCAGAGCTAGAAACAAACTATGATTTTCCAAGCTACCTGCTGTGGAAACAATCCTCCATGGCCACTATCATCACAGACAGGACACTAAGAGGATTAACACACAGAACACAGGATTAACACACTGCACAACTTCTTCTTGGGATCTTGAAAATAACCTGGAAAGGTTGTGTTTCAGCCATGTCGGCAAACTATACCTGAATGTAAAGATCATTGTAACCCTCAGACCCTAACACAATGCAAAATGAACACACACACACCCACACAATTACGCACACACACACACACACACACACACACACACACACACACACACACACACACACACACACACACACACACACACACACACACACACACACACACACACCATTAACAACAACAGTTAGGTGACTTGTAAAATGTAAAAGTCACATGCATGTGATCAGATGGACATGGAGTTTTAAACATTTATTTTGTAGTATTCCTCTTAATGTGGTGACTTACTTCAGATTTGCCTGCTAGCAATCAAGCTTTAGCGAATACGGAAACAAAACTGTACATGTAAGTTGCTGTTGTTAAGTATGGTGACAATGATCGTGGATTTTTCTGATTCATGTATGTTTTTTTTTTCTCTCTGTGACGTATGTTTTCCATCTGTGTTTTGTTTTGGCTTTATTTAAGTACTATTGAGGTTAAATTGTTAGTTGAATAAAACAAATGAATGTGTGAAAATCCAGCAAAATCTGTGATTTTTGTTTTCAATGGTTGTGTTTAGCTTCTTTCTGGATCCGTAGTTTCCTTTTGTCCACGATTGTATTCCATCAATTTACAGGACTACTGACACTGTATTTTTTACGTGACAAGAACAGATAACTGAGCTGTTTTATACCGTTCAGCTGGCCACAATGTGCAATGTTGACACAGTCAGCTTGAGATAGATATACCCTGATCCAAATAACCACACACACAAGTATGTGTGGAGCTGCAGTAGTTGTGTTGGTGATCCCGGACCTGGGTGAGCTGGTTTCAGTAAGTCTGGGATTTTAGACTACGATGAGTGAGGAGGAACCATCCAGAAGCACAAATGCACCCTAGTATGAGCAACATAACAATAACCTCTCCAGATACAGACCGACATGTGATTGTGAATGAAATAGAGACACAAACAGAGAGAAGGTGTCATAAAAGAGAAAGAGAGAGTGATAGATGGACCATTGCAAACATGGACTCACATCTATTTGGATGCAGCAGAGGGACCATTAGTACGGCTGTAAGGATCAAAGAAGCACGATCCTAACATCTAAAATATGGGCCCATGGATGTGTGTTTGTGTTGTTACCCACATGTTTCAGTGTGTGTGTGTGAAAAAGTGTTTATTTTTACCTATCTTTTGCCTTCATCTTTAATTCAAGAGTGGTCTTAAAAGCTTTTAAAGACTTGCACTTCAGCTCTTTCTGACATTCAGGACATGTAATGCGGCCATATAGGCCCATATGCAAAACACAATTTATTTCACCTTGAAAATAATCAAGTTTACTCATAATTGTACTACAAGTTTAAGATAATTCCAGGTAATGAATACTTGTAGCACTATGGGCAATGTTTTTACAAGAGGGAGCGTGCAAGGTGCGGGCAAAAAGGTGATGGTTCCATGCTATTGTCTCCAGATACTATCAAATTATGTATATCTTCTTTTTAATTAAATTAATCAAATCTGTTAGTGTTGATTTGACATTTATTCTGTTATTTTCACGTGGAAGATAAGACACTTCTTGTTAACTCCGGCTCTGAATTAAAACTCGAAAGCTGACACAAACAGTTTTTCAGATGGTGATTACAGTTTGAACAATATGGAAGAACCCACCTTGTTCCCTTTTTTTTCTTTACAAATGTTTTATTGAGTAGGAAATGCATTCAACATGTCTATAAACGCCAAGGATACGCACAACATGTTTGTTAACGAGAGAAATCCAAAGGCCCCTGAAACATAGATCTGCATAATTAAGTCAATATAGAGGACCACACTCGAGAGCTCACTAGATGTAATGCTAATAATCAACATTCATGAGATGAGAGCTCTTTGACATTAATATAACGGCTGTCAATCAATGGTCACCTCCACACAAAGCCATCTGCTGTTTGATATGATGAAATGTGATTCAGAAAATAAAGAAATGAAATCCTAAACATAAGAACGGTCACACACACAGACACACCCCAGTTTACCACGGCCAGAGAGGAATAGTAATGCTGCATACTTTATGAAGGCTATTATACATTCACAGTAAGATTGATATAATTATGCAAACGGGAAATAACCTTCTTAATTATGGCTTTACATCTGGCCAAAGGGCAGCTTGGCTATATGGGCTGTGTGATGCATATTAGATTTAGATAAATCCAATGAGAGGAGGAGAGAGAGCCGTCTCTCCCTGAATTAAGATTGGTATATTCGATATTGCCCATTTTCACAATCAATAGGTATCAATTGTAACCCAAACTCAATCAGTGATGGCAGTGGGCAGGAGTTCACTACCGATATTTTAAAATCATCTATCAATACCGGTAATTGGGCATGAAAGGCTTCCTGTCTGCTTGAGCTGCAACAAAGTGTTTGCCCGTGTGGTTGTTGAGGCAGAATGATCCGACTGCGTGTGTGTGTGTGCGTGTGTGTGTGTGTGTGTGTGTGTGTGTGTGTGTGTGTGTGTGTGTGTGTGAGAGAGAGAGGAGTCAGAAGAAATGCACAAGGAATAAAAATGAGCGCAGTCTCTGTGTATGTGTGTGTGAGTGGAAAGGTGTGTGCATGTGAATCACTATGGCTGCACATGTGTGGTTTTGGATAATCTTCATTTCATTATGGGCATCTGCAATTGAATTGGCCGTGCCATGCTCATCTCCTGCACTGACAGTGGAAGACTGCAGTTCAACACAGTTCAGGAAGTCAACTGTAGAAAGTATGTGTGTGTATGTGTGTGTGTGTGTTCATTTTGCATTGTGTTACAGGGATCGTCTGAGGGTAACAATGATCTTTACATTCAGGTATAGTTTGCCAACATGGCTGAAACACAACCTTTCCAGGTTATTTTCAAGATCCCAAGAAGAAGTTCTGCAATTTAGCTTTATTGTATTTTCATATTTCCTTTAAGATAATTGTTTTAGTTAAGTAGTGTTTACCTTTCTTTATCACAAAACTGTGCAATCCGGCTGGGTCGGGTCCATTTGCATGCTACTAAACCCTGAATACTGCTTTGACATTGCACTCTTTTCCGAGGCAATGACATAAACAAACAAAAAACTCTGGCTCGCTGCTCGATATAAGCCTTTCTTCACAAGATAATCCCTAACTTTGTCTGTCTGCTGTCTGGTGCTGGGCACGTTGTGAACAGTTGTTTCATTGAAAGGTTTTGGCTGGATATGACGGCCAGCGGGGTTGCTGAGATCGGTGAGACCAAAGCAGTGAGCTATAAGAGGCTAAAATAATCCACAGCACTATAGAGTGATCAGCCCTTTGTATCAAAAACATTGATACATAAAGTTTTCACAGTATTTTAGGTCTTTTTTTTCCTGTAATCTTGCATCAGTTACCAGAATGATGCAATCCCAAAAGTCAGTGACCATTGTGAGAAAATATGTGCTGAATAAGTTATAGCCTAGGGTGGACGGTCCCTTTAGGAAACTGTTCTAAAAGTTCTCTAATTGAGCAGAAACCGTTTCAAATCACAGTATCTGAAGTGTCGATAGGCTATCACGCCAGGGGCTAGGATTTTATTATTATTTCTTTTGAATATTAGGAGGCTTCTGATTCATAAAGATCAAAGAATAAAACACCATCACAAATATCAACAGGTGTGCAACACTGCTTTCTCCAATCTCTGCAGGGTTTTAGCTGGTTAATAAATCAATTTAGAACCAAAACGTCAGAACATTCATCAGCGAGATTGAAAAATATTGAATCACATATTTTTCCATCATGTTCAAACAAAAAATATTGCCATTCAAATGCTAAGATTAAATTTCCAGTTAGTCACTTACTCACAGGTACAAACATTAGCAGGTGCATTGTTTTTAAATGACTTAATATAATGAATCAAAAATACAAATTACTGCAGAGAGAAAATTATTAGAGCTCCTGTTTGGGACTTTAATGAATTCAAACTGCTGAGGTAGAAAGAGAAATGAATGGTAAGAGGGGCGGGAAAGGGACTAAAGGGAAAGTAAACTCATGACATTGAATGTTATTTTCCCCACATTCAAACATAAAAACAAGTATTACAGTACAGAAGTACTGGAGTACCACATAATGCCACTTGATAACCATGAGGAATAATGGCCCAAATTATTAAAATATAAGTGAGGTTGTGAGAAGAAAAAAAATTTTTTTTTAAATTCTGATGCAAGTCTCAATCAACACAGTTTTGCTCACTCTGTTGTATCGTTCAACTGCACAATGCACATATATTAACAAAGGCACACATAATTACTCATACACACACCATCAATTATTCACTGTGGAGGCCAGTAGTCGTGATTGGACAGAGAGGCGGAGATGTCAAGGCTCCAGCTGAAAAACCACACTGACGCCACAAAAGCAAAGCCTGTTTTCAAATCAGCTCGCCCGTCACCGCCTGTCCACATAAAAGGGTTAAGAAGCAGACAAACAACAGATAGACAGTATTTTGCAGGCTAAAAGACGATTCAAGTGCTTTGATTTTCTACTGAATAAAGCATGTTTCCTGTGAGACCGGGATAAAGGCAAAGTTTACAGAGAACAGTGCACAAACACAGACGTGCACAGTAACACATACACACTGAAACACCACTGATCCCTTACTTTCACAGCTTGGAAGATGATACAGACTGAGCTGCAACTTACTGAAATAAGGGATAAGAAGAGTGATACAGACGCTGGACAGTAAAAAAGTGACAGACAGCAGGAGAACATGGTTTCAGTATGCGAGGCTCATATTGTAGAGAAATAGTAACACAACTGTGCCAGACTCTTTTCTCAAGTACTCGTCAAACTTAAACATATTCAAAACATCTTAAAGATAATCAATCTGCTGGAATGAACTTTAATGAAAGTTTAATCGGATGAGAACTTCATTCACTTTCCCTTCTGTCTTTATTAATTGTTAGCCACGTCTTTTGAACCCAAAGACGAAATGTAAGTCACATCCGCCCTGTAATCTGAAAAAAGGAATATATCTTGTCTGATGTAAGTAATAAAGAGTTAATGAGCAGAGCGTCTATGAAAGCAATGATGCAGATCGTAGTCTAATAGTCTAACACTGTAAAAAAACAGGGTGACGGCACATTACAGGAATACAAATTGCTTCATTGCTTCTATTATTCGTTTGCAGGTCAAAGTTGAAAAGATCTGCCAGAGGACATAACAGCAATCTCTGTTAATGCTCCATCGCTCTTTACAACATATGAAGCCTGTGCAATTAATTATTTCAAGAATGACATTTTTTGTGATCACAAGCATGCAAAATCAAGATCTTAGCAGCAGCATCTTGGACCACCTGTAAAAGCCCCAGGGATGCTTTGCACAATGAGGGCAGGGCATCGGTAATTGATGACCTTAAGGTAACCAATCAAATGCTTGGCATGTTCCAGAGTCAGAGCCTGGTCCCAAGGGACACCTACATTTTGTAGGAAGCATTTAAAAAACAAAGAAAAACAACACATACTTCCATATCTCAGGGTCAAAAGGGAGTTGTAGGACATTATTTGCCATTCAGTATTTTAAAGAGTTCCGACAGTCATTTCAAAAGATAGATTGTTTTCTAATTTTGAGGTGAAATAAAATGTCTGATGCAGAGTTTTAGAGGGAGAGGCATGGTCCTTACTACTGTTCAGTAGTAAGGGTCCCTGTGAGGGACAAGCCACTCCTTCTTTGGTCCATGTTCAGTCTGTTGCTTACCTTAAAAATGTATGTTAAAGACCAGCAATTAATTACTTTATACAAAAGCAATAAGTGAAAGCAGTGTTGCCGTAATTGCGTTCATGGCGTTTATCTTATTTATTTTTCATGTTTGATTGACCTCACGCGAGCATGACTGGGAGAGCCGTGAGACGCCAGGTCTGAACTATGCAGTCTGGAGAGATTTAAAGCGATAAGCCCCTCCTAATGCAAAAAAAATAAATATATATACACACACACACACACACACACACACACACACACACACACACACTATTTGTTCCCCATTCCTGAATATCTGGTCCTTGAATTATCACAAATTATTGCCTCCTGCCTCTGTGTCTCATCTTCTTCAGCTAAGTTTATTGGATCTCCATTGTTTCTTCCTCTCTTGCTTCTGTTTGCTTTTTCCTTTCTAATCTGTTTCTCTCTCTTCACTTCACAACTCTGTTTCCCAAACTTTGTCCTTGCCTCACCGGGCTGTTACGAGTTTCAGCTTTGTAGGCTGAGCTCTCAGAGAGCAGAGGCATCAGTTTTGGGATTATGCTGAAGTGCCAGCCATCTTGGAGAAACCCTTTGCGCATGAAAAAATGCCTTGTAGTTACCAAAGGCTGTTAAATTATCCATTGACCAGGGTATACAAGGAGAAGGTGCTGCAATGCAAAAGGCTTTGATGGGTTTCTCTGCAGATGATGCATTACAAGTACAGTCTGGTTCCATGTTTGATTGAATGCAAATCCCATTCAGCAGTTTACTTTACCAGCTGACAAGTTTGGCTCTGCTGAGCTCTGTGCAGGTTATGAGGGGATACCTGCAGGGGATTTATTTTTATGTCCACATTCCACGTTTTTTCCTCTATGAAGCCTAAAGTTGAGGGCCATTGACTCACATGATAATGTACCATGGGGTAAACATCTCTATTCTTATTTTAGTATAGTATCATGTAACGATCTCTTGGTTGTCGATTTCATCGCCAACCATAACTAATGATGACTTCTCATAGTCAATGGATTGTTTCTTCTGTCATTTGATATCAATTTGTCTGTCCGCTCTCTGCAAATCTGTGACCTTCACAGATGGTCATTTTTTTTCCCCGACGGCATGTCAATCTGTGCATGTGCACATCATGATGCAACACCTAGTCGATTGGTGTCGGTCTTTGTCTGGGATACCAGGTTTTTAACACATTCCTGCGGCGCCTAAGGCTTGAGTGGCCTGCAGATCCGTCAGTTTGGGCCAACTGTCACTCATGGATGGACCGTAATGACTTTGCTGGGCCAGACAGTGCACAGCCATTCATCTCAAGCAAGGCGCCAATTATAATTGGACAGTCAACCTTTCTTGGGACAGTTAGATACTCTGAAGACCTGTCTCTGCACTGCAATAGTATGTTGTGCTACAGCAGATATACAAGTGTTTTATGAGGCTGAAAAGGGAACACAGAGGAAATTCTAGTTACTATTAATCATTTGTCACTGATACTTCTTTGTTGTATTATTTTTGCATTAAATAGCAGCCACATTTTCAACAAGAAAAAAAGCCAAACTATGAATAGACTTGAGATTCTCAAAATGTCTTTTCACTTTTAGCAGTTGTGTACAGATTCATTTTAAATTTGACAAAACAAGGGGAGTTTTGTATTGACTCTTATTGACAAAAACAAAATGTGAAATAAACAACTTACAATTGCTAAGTAGAGGGAACATGCTCAAAACTCAGAACAAATGTGTTCATGTTATTCGGCAGATCCATTTATGATAATGGATCTGTTCACGTTGAGGGCATTGGCCACAGTTGAAATGCAAGCCAAAAAATATAACCAGAAAAGCTAAGAAATCTCTTGTGTTTAAAATGCATCCTGCATGACACCCAGCTGCTGGCTTCACAGGTACAACTATGCCAAGGTCACTGTGGATGTCTCTGGAGGCAGGTTGAGAAAGACCAAGCTGTAAGATGTACTCTGACTGAAAATAAAATGGCCACTAGCTTTTTTAAATCACTTTTGCCTCTTTTAGCTCTGACAAGCCCCGTCCCCAACATAATAGAATGGTTTGGATCAATTGCAAATGTGAGATATTTGAGAAGAATAGCATTATCGACAGCACCAATTGTGTTTTGTATGGTGATTGATTTAGGATTAGGAATGCATTTCAAAGCAATCCCCCCAAAAATCATCTGTCCTACTTAACTGCTTTTCTTAAAAGGTAATTTTTCACAAAAAAAGCCACTAGATAAGAAAGCCCTGTTTTGTGAAGCGATGCTAGCAAAGATAAACTCCCCTGAGCTAGATGTTGCTCCCCTGAACTATTTGTTTCTAGCTCTATAGTTGTCTGCCCAGGTAACAATGCCATTTGTCACTGTCATCAGCTGGGACCATATACCTCCCTTCATCAGGGGGCGAGATGGAAAGAACAGCATATTACTGAGGGTTGGGAAAATAGAAGTGCCTGTTCTTATTGGTAGCAGCTTTAATTTCTTTAGGGAATACAATTTGTTAGTATGTGCTTAACTTAGTATTCTCTGTTCATGCTGTACATTCGTGCACGTTATAAACATGAAGTGTGTAAGAAGGAGACAGTCACCTGTGGCTTTATGCCTTGAAGCTATGGAGAGGTGAAGCGCAATAACCAGAGCATTCACTGTATTGGATTTCATCTGGCCACTAAAGGCTTATCATGTTAAACCACAGCAGTTGTTATTAAGTTTTTAAACCTCTATATCAGGTGAATCTTATTAGGCTCAGGTTGCCACCACTCTGTTATAAGCAAACAAGGGCACCAAATTGTGCAACTGCGGTAACTAAAAACCAGAACAACAACGAATGGAACATAAAAAGGAGGATCATTCAGTATGTCACTAGCTTTAAAGGAGCATACAAAAAAAACACAAAGACTCAATTTTAAGAGATACAAAAGCAATCAAAGCTGTTTTCTTGATGCCAAATGGCTCGCTTCTGGTTTGTTCTGTAGCAGGAAGAACCACCATACTCCCTTTGAGCAGAGCACAATGCTGGGAACAAGAAAAGAGCTTGGTAATAGCGGAGATCGCTCACTGGTGCCCCAATTATATGGACAGAGCTGTTGCCTTGGGACATGACTTAATGACCATAATAAGGCTTGTCTGTCTGTGCAAAATCAGCTTAGAGTGCATCCACGCTGACCTACAGCATCACTCTAGCCTTAGTTCAATTTAAACAGGCAGCATGAGAAGGAGCAGGGTGTTTTGTGGATGGGCGGGGAGACAAGTTAGAGACTATCCTGACAGAGTCTCCATGTCCCCTGAAACCTGCTTAACCCACCTCATAGCCGTGACGAAGAACAATTTGGATTTGAGCATTTCTTGCGGCTGTGGCTGCTCTTTAATTCAGTATGGGTGAGCCGCTCTGTGATTAATGACAGGTACTTTACCAGAAGACTGGTCAATAAACACACTGGTCCAAGAACTTAATACCAGGCTGTACGCCAAAGGAGAGAAATGATTTCTCCATGCGGCAGCACCGCCCAGATTAGAGGGGTTTGCAGGGAGCAGAGAAAAAGAAAAAGTCAGCCCAAAACAATAGGGTGGCAAGCGTGCATGCGCTTTTGTCTTTATGGGAAGTTAAAATACAAGAATCCAGAAAACCTGGATGTCATAGTAATGGATGATTCAGCCCTTTATTGCCTGATAAAGCCCACCTAGGTGACAAACTCATATGCATTTACACAGTTTTCCATGCAGATGATTTACAATGCCTTTGATATCCCTCCAAAACTGAGCATTTCTGGGCTCCAGCAGAAAATGACAATTGCATCTTGTAATCCTGTAATCTCTTTATCTACACAATTACCACAACATGAACACACATGCGAGAGCAATTATAAAAGTTTCCACTGCAAGGTCACAGAGATTATTTCTATGCTCATGTTTGTGTTAATCAATACAAAATGCTCTATCTATTCGCATGATGGTTGTGTGGATTGCATGCTGTTCATACACTGCCTGGCCAAAAAGAAAGTGGCCACATGGATTTAACTACTACTGCCTACTGTACACGCCTGTGGGGACAGTGCTATGATCTGGGGTTGCTGCAGTTGCTCAGGTCTAGGTTCAGCAACGACCAAGTTCAGCCACGACGAGGTTATTCCATCAATGGATTATTTCTTCCCTGATGGCACGGGCATATTCCAAGATGACAATGCCAGGATTCATCAGGCTCAAATTGTGAAAGAGTGGTTCAGGGAGCATGAGACATCATGTTCACACATGGAGTCCAGACCTTAACCCCATTGAGAGTCTCTGGATGTGCTGGAGAAGCTTTGCAGCGGTCAGACTCTACCATCATCAATACAAGATCTTGATGAGAAATTAATGCAACACCGGATGGAAAAAAGTCTTGTGACATTGCAGAAGCTTATCAAAACAATGCCACAGTGAATGCTGACGTAATCAAAGCTGAAGGCGGTCCAACGAAATATTAGTGTGTGACCTTTTTTTTTGGTGGAGACTTTTTTTTTTGGCCAGGAAGTGTATTTACGGAGTGAGGGCTGTCTCTCCGTGGCTGGCTGTTACAATAGTGACCTCCAGTGTGCGCAGAGAAGGACATAGCAGAGCGCCTTCTGCTCGGTGGGGGACTTCGCGGCTGTCAATCTGTGCGTTTTGACAGCAATGTGACCTCCCCTTGAGAGCTCCTGCCGACTCTACCCATTAAAATGGACGCAAGCACGCGTTTTGTAGGGCAACTGAAACAGACCTCCAAAAGTCAAATCAGCAGGGAGGGAAAGAGTCGCTGATCAGCTGCGCGCCACGAACCTGACAATGCAGATAAACTGGCAACACAAGAAACAAGCGCTCCTTCGGCAGCCTACTATGATCTTATTAAATATTCCTAAAACACGGATTAACTATAAAAAACAGTTTGCTCTTAGTATATTTCGCTTATTTATCATCTCATCTACTCCAACAGTCGCCTCTATATGTTTTCCCCGCTGCGGAGCAAGTCCCTGCTAGTTTCTTTCTAATGTAAAAAAAAAAAGAAAAAAAAAAAAAAGAAGAAAAAAAAAAGAAAAAGAGACACGTGGTTGTTACAAACCTCTCTCAGGACACAGCGGGGACGCGGAGGTGGAGAGATGCGGGCGCAGTCGGGATGGGAGAGGACGCGTTGAGGAGGGAGTCCGCTCTCCAACTATGGACATTCTGCTGCGGAGCATCCTGCTCGCTTTTGGAATAAGGTCTTAAAAGACTGTGCATATTGCGCTCTGTCTTCCTCCCTCTTTTTTGTTGGAAGGAGAGCCTTGCAAAGGAGGTGGACGATCGCAGGTGAGGAGAAAAGAAAAATACCGTCAGCAGTAGATTTAGAATGAAAGGAAGGAAATATGCACTGAGGTCTTAATTTGATATTTATATTGATTATTTCCGCAAATTGTATCATACAAAAGAAATAATAATTATATTTTGCTCCAAAAAATACTCAAAATGGATTTTTTTAATAGCTCTAGCCTGGAGGATGGGATGAATTCAGAAAATATCTCCTCTAATATCACCTCCCAAAGCAAGTACAGCCCGCTGGCTATCTGGGGTCTGGCCGGACTTGTCAGCTTTCTGATTATGTTTACAATAGTCGGAAACGTCTTGGTTGTTATTGCTGTTTTAACAAGCAGAGCTCTGAAACCACCCCAGAACCTTTTTCTTGTCTCCCTGGCCAGTGCAGACATACTGGTGGCCACCCTGGTCATGCCCTTTTCTCTGGCAAATGAACTCATGGGCTACTGGTTTTTTGGAAAGATTTGGTGCGACATCTACCTGGCTCTGGATGTTTTATTCTGTACCTCCTCTATTGTTCACCTGTGTGCTATTAGTTTGGACAGGTACTGGTCAGTGACACAGGCGGTAGAGTACAACTTAAAGAGAACGCCTAAAAGAGTTAAAGGGATGATAGTGGTGGTGTGGCTCATCTCAGCCGTCATCTCCTTCCCACCGTTGATAACAATGGACAGAAGCAGCAATGAGGAAAGTCCTCAGTGTATCCTGAATGATGAGACCTGGTACATCCTCTACTCCAGCATTGGCTCATTCTTTGCCCCCTGTGTCATCATGATCCTGGTCTATATTCGCATCTATCAAGTGGCAAAGACCAGGACCAGAACAATGTCCGAGAAGAAGAGGGATGTGGACTCGCCGCTGGAGAATGGGATGGACCAAGCTGAACCAGGCAGAGGAGGGTCATTGAAGTCCAGCAGGGATGGGAGCATGAAAGACCAGGAACGTGGGAACGGACACTGCCAGGAGCAGGCAGTTCGATCTCCTCTACCAAACGAGCCCAAACACCCACCGACAGACCACGAGGACGACTTCGATGACAGCAGCTCGTCGGACGAAAAACCTAAGAAAAGTTCCATTTCCTCTAAACACCATCGCGAGGACAGGAAAGACAGGAAGTCCAGCCGGAAAAGCAGCTCTGCCTCGAAATACTCCAGCAGGAAGTCACGTGCCAGTTCCAAGTCCATAGAGCTGTTCTCATCCCGCCGCAAACGGCGGAGCACCATAAACAGGAAGAAGATCTCCGCTGCTCGGGAGAAGCGTTTCACCTTCGTCCTTGCTGTCGTCATGGGGGTTTTCGTTGTGTGCTGGTTCCCGTTCTTCTTCTCCTACAGCCTGTATGGGATCTGCCGGGAGCCCTGCCAGATCCCTGAGACGCTGTTTAAATTCTTTTTCTGGATCGGTTACTGTAACAGCTCACTGAACCCAGTTATATACACCATCTTTAACCAGGACTTTCGCAGAGCCTTCCAGAAGATCCTCTGTAAGACATGGAAACGCTCTTTCTGAACGCTTCCTGCATGGACGGGGTTGAAAAAGCCATTTTACCCAGCAGAACATTTTTAACTGCTCTAAGCTGTATGATAAACTGCCGAACTGCGAGGTTTTCACACCTTTTACGTTCAGGGATTGTACTAGAAATGAAGGGTTAATCGAATGCTGCAGAAAAACGGAGTTAAGATGCAGGCTTCATTCAAAGAGGAGGCTTTTATTCAATGCCATTCAAGCAGCTGTTGGACTCTGATTCAGGCCACGGCTCATTTCCCACTCCTCATTGGCTTTTCACTGAAATACAATAAACTGACTCATATCAGTCACTGTGATGCATGCACGCCACAGTGGATGCACATGGATAAACTGCAGAGGAAGTGAAAAGTTTTTTAGAGACACTTGATTTAAAATGTGACCTCATCCACTGCACACATTACGATGGCCTTGACAATCGACACACAACCGTTGCGTGTGACGCTGGATAGTGGAATCTATCCGCTCTCTCTGTCTCTTACTTCGTTTTTCTCTAACTTTCTATTACGTCACAGTCTCAACATGAGGACCAATGGGACGAAGGGGCTCCTTGCTTACTGTTTCAGTAGCAAAACTGTTTCACTTAAAACAAAACAAAAAGACTCAGCCTCAAAAACTATGAATATTTCTGCATCGGTGTTCTGTATGGGGCTCGAAAGTGTGTGAACTGCACTGGGAACT
>NW_027175954.1:10577500-10712500 GCF_023055335.1 Clinocottus analis | reverse complement strand
CCATTTGATTGCTCAAATGGAGTGGTTCATTCTCGGGGACAGAGTCAGTCCCGAGAAGGAACTGAAGAAGTGCTCCGTTGTCTCTGTTTTTATAGGCAAATGTGAGGAGGGGGGGTCCTACAGTAGGGGTGACTGTTGACAGTGATTTACTGATCTGTTTTTGGTCACACGCTCATCTTGTGTTTGTAGATGCAGCTGCAAAAGAGGGATCTTTACAGTAGAGGTGACTGTCGACAGTGATTTACTGATCTGTCCTTCGTCATACGATCATCGCGCGTTTGTAGATGAAGCTGCAAAAAAGGGAGTCTGTACAGGTGTCAGTCAGACTGCCGCCTTTGTGCGCAGAGTTGGCAGATGAAACTAGCCGATGCTGTTTGGATGAAGTCATGATAAGCTTACAGGCGTCAGACCTTTCATTAGTTTGAGTAATGGATGTCTGTGGTTCAACATTCTCTGGCTTGGGTCACAGGTCAATACCTCTTTGCAGCAGATCTTCCCATGATCATATATCTACTTATGACTTCATTTGGACTTTGTCATATAAAACAGCAATGTATTATAACATATCAATGCACTTTGTGATAGAAAACATTTCCCCTTATAGAAACAGGAATATGTCAAAGCGTATATAAGCAATAATATAGAAACTAGTTTAACTCATAAAACATGATTATATTCAATAAAGAAGAAGGAATAATAAAAAGAACCTCAGAAATGCAAAGAACTCGTAGTTTACATGAGCCAATCCTCAACAAAAGAAAAGGAGGAGCGGTTTAGTGTGTCTGTGAGGTACAAGAGGTGATGCACAGAGAGGACAAAGACCCTTCGAACTTCTCGCTACTTTTTTAAAACTTTTTTATTTTTATTTTTCACCAGACCACGGTCTGGAAGAACAGATTTCGAGAAGACTAGACTTAAAATGCAACTTTACTAGAGCAGGAGAAAAATCTTATCCACCCTGTCCCAGCCCTTAGGGCTTGAGACGGGGAACCCAGCTCGTCTGGAGGACAGGGCTCCAGCTTTAGTCTGGAGGAAACTTCTGCTATCAGGAGAAGAGAGCCTGACAGCAGTACAGGAACACCAAACAGAGAAAGTGGTTTTCAACCAGCTCTGAATTTAGTTTTATTTTCATTTTACTTTTTACACTGAGCACTGTTTCATTGAGTTGAAATTGTTGTAAGTGATTGGAGCGCAAATAAAAAATCTCAGCCTTACGATTTAGAAAGTGACTGACACCAAACAAAGTTCTGGTTCTTTAGAACAATGTAACGCTCTTTCCCCGTCCACCAACCGTGAGGTACAGAAGTGACGACTGAATCTACCGAAGAGACTTAAGGTAAGTATCTTTGGATGAAAACTGTGCAGTGTTAGTATAATGATGAGATGGTGTCAAACAGGCAGAGAGAAGGTGTAGACGATGCACGCACTCGCTATACGGGTTGAGACAAGTTACAGCCCACTGAGGTTACCTGACAGCATAGAGCTGTGAAACACCCTCTCCAAAACCTATAACTTAACTCAAAATAATCAAAAGTCCTAACGATTTAGCCCGGGGTGAGATAAAAGACCTAAGACATTACACTCATATTGGATGAAGATTGTTATTTCTTCCGGGATCACTGATATAATTAGTCAAAGGAGTAACCACCGTGTTAGGCCAAGAGATCTTGCCTTCCTACTCTCCCCCATCCTCTCCGATCACGCTACAGTACTGACCACACAACATTTGCACTCTGTGTCGTAGTGCTTTCACACAGTCGAATGTGTGGTTACAAGAAATTAAATACCCAACCCCAGTTCAATTTCTTCATTTATCTATTTATCGTGCAACTTCTGCACCTTCTAACAAGCATTAAAAATAATCACTGGAGAACTGAAACAATTATAAAAGTTACCAACAGTTAATGCACCATACATACATGAGCATAAACCAGTTAGCCGTCTCAGCTTTTACTGATATGTTTTAAAAGTAAAGATGTATTTATGCGTGTGCAGGAAAACACAGCTCACCAGAGAACCGCCAATCCAACCAGAGGTCAGACTACTTCTCTACTCTCTCTGCCTGCTTCACACTTTATTTATGGAAAGCTAACTGTACTCGCCTGCATGACAAAGCAGAATGGATTCTGTCATTGCTGCCTTGTGTTTACGGCTTGCTGTGTCAGCGGGTCACATCCCCAAACAGCTGGTTGTTCGCTCCTGTGCTACAGATCTAAAGCAGAACCCGTCGGACGACCTGGAAGATGCAGTGATGATAAAATGCACCTCATGGTCCCTTTTACCTCAGGTCTTTAAAGTTGCTCCTATTCATATATATATGTGTGTGTGTGTGTGTGTGTGTTAATCTAATGCTCACAAGAGTATTACTGTCCCTGAGTTTGAAGATCTTGCTGCTCAAATAGATTAATAAACTTAAACAGCACCATTCTATAAATGTTTAAGTCCTGAACCATGTTTCCTTCTGCTGTTGTCTGCAAAGATAATGTCTTCAACTACGCCTGACCGCCCAAATCTCTCGTCTTCTCTGCCTCCCTTAAACTAAACACGCCATAACTCATTTCAGCAGGTCTCCATGACTGCTCAGTGGGCGGAAGTGACAAATCAAGACAGGCCATTTTTTCAAAGTATTTCATGTTTGTGCAATATGTCGCTGTAAAATACCCAGGATGGGTATATAGCTGATGAATTTCCTGAGACACAATGCTAAAGTTTGAATGTGGAAGGGATCAGCTTTTACACGGACAGACACTATATCGCCTTCTGGGAGACTTGAGGGAATTTTCTTTTTGGGGAGTATTTCAGGTATAGTCTTATGAATCTATCCACATTTGATTGACAGTGTCTCACTGTCCATATCCATCCTCCTTTCCCCCCACTTTTTATTCCACTCCAACCTTCATTACACATTGTGTACAGTTTGAACTTCACCTTTTCTGTGCATCTGAGCCTACTTAAACCTTATCCTAATCTCCTCTACCTGTGACTGTCATCTGCCTTCTAATTTCCTTTTTACAGAAACTTTCAACTTAATCAGTGTCATGGATCAAAATGTTTAGATGCAGCAAACTGAAAAACACTATTTTGCACAGAAGGCACACAAATACACATATATTAGCCAATAATTGTGACTAATATCTACAATAAAATACCAGCATTAAAGGAATTGTTCCACATTTTGAAATATATCTAATTAATGTTAAATCTCAGGTGAGAAAATAAATACCAAGTTCATGTCTGTGCAATAAGTTTAGTGCAGGAATCCTGACACCTTAAATAACTGTTTCATTTCTGTATTGTCACGACAGCGTGTGAGAGGCAGAGAGAGTCAGGAGCGTAGGAAACAAACAGGAGGCCAGGTGGAGGGCAACATCAAAAAGGTCTTTTTCTAAACAAAGTGACGAAGATGAAGATTGGTAAAGGAAACAAACACTAGAAACTACACCTTGAAGGCGATGTACCGACATGGGAGAACAAGAAGACCGTCCTGCAACTGACAAGAGAAAGACAGACTAAATACACAGGGAAGACAGACCAGAGGCCTGTCTGACGAAGCTGGATTTCGGCTTAGCGAGGTAACTTCTGGACTAACTCTGGGTTTTCCGTCTCACAAAGCTAGTTCACTTCTTAGCGGGGTCCATTTCCCCAGTAACTTGCGCTGAACGCCTAACCTGCTCCGGGGCAGGTTAAATTCCTGGATAAGATCTCAGCGGGGACGTAAGACGCCTACTGGCCAATCGTTGTCTTGGAAAAAGGACCTGCCCATTTCTACAGAGTGGAGGAAGGCACACGGATAGTAAGAGCAGCGCTCCGTAGAGAGCACGTGTTTCGTGACCGGCAAAACCCGTTGGAGTTTTTGTGTAGACTATGCATGTATATTGTTCACATCATACATGTAGCCTGGAAGATATTATAATAAACCTACTGACCGCTTTGAACTATGTTCTTGTATTTCGTTTTAACTTGCTCCCATGTTCTTTTAGCTCCACTGGGGTTGCAACTAAAATTAGGTTATTGTTAAAACAAAAAGATCATCGAAATAGATACATACATTTGAGACAGTGATTTAATATTACAATCCCAGTAATTTATGCATTGACTGAGTCGGCAAATTTTTTGCCACGATTCCTTGCGGTTTATAGATTCTTTCTTTATATTTTTCGTACATACTTAAGATCATGGTTTGCTCCTCCATTGTAAAACACGTTGCTCCCGGCGGCTTCTCCATGGTCAATGATTGATCAAACGGAGTTAACTCCGCCCCTTTTATGTGCATGAGCACAGATCTAGATGAGACACTCCTGGGTTGACTTAACAAGTTGATAGCCGGCTTCGTGAGACCAAAAAGCGAGACCGCGGACATCTGGTTAAGTGCAGCCGGATAACTGAGGGAAGCCCCGAGTATGTTAACCGAGCGCTGGGTTGACTAAACAATCACACAGGGTGAAGGCACAGGAGGAGGGAGGAGTCTGGAATGAGACCAGGTGAAGGTAATAAACAATCAGTAAGCAATGGGAAGACACAGAAAACACAGTGTTACATGCACACCCTTTACAATAACAGACATCTTCCTGGTATATTATTTCTAAACATTGCACATTTTTATTCTTGATACTGTTTTTATTGTTTGTTTTGTTTGTTTTTTATAACACGACCACAATATTAAGCTGTTTTTCTTACAGGAAACCAAAATACATACACAGCTGTCCAGACAAACAGTTAAAAGGGCTTCAGGCTATCAGCATGTATACAACAAACACCAAAAAAAAAACACCTCTCTTTCGGTATTGACTAGCAGAGTCCTGCCAGGGACATTTAAGGATTTAACTGCCAATGTCCATACCTTTAAGCAAAGCGTGTGTGACTTACACCATGTAATTTGCCATGCACACCATCTGCCATCAATCTCATTCTCCTCACGCTGTCCTATCTCAAGCTCTCTCTTTCTCTCACTCTCTCTTCTCCTCAGTCTCTTACGAGCTTCTGGTGTATTTGCATGATGATGATGATGAGGAGGAGGAGTATGTACGCATGCAGACACACATGCATGTGTAAGGCCAACAAGTTTTACGTGATTGCAAAAGTCAGCATGGTAATGAACTTTCTTACCAAATTCCATGGTCATCCATCTGAACAGATGTCGAGGCATCTCAGTCAAAACCATAATGTGAACCACTGCGGTGTGACAGGAAGAGGCTGTCACCAGTCAGTGGGATTCATCTGGGAACCAATGATGTCTGTTCAAAAATTCCAGCCATCCAATATTGCTGAGATATTTAAGTCTGAACCGAAGCGGTGGAATGATCAACAAAACAGCAATGCATCCACACAGCAATGCTGCTAACATGGCAAAAAAGACATGCTAATTGAGTAAAACAAAAGATCTTGACAATCTTTGACAAAAGCTGTGTATAAAAGCGACAGTATTTGTCTTTGGACATGAGCTTCAACATGGGTGGATTGTAGCATTATATTTCATCCGAGTATTACATTTATAAATGTATTTCTCATGCTCTAATGTCTTCCACCATCCTCCAGCAGTCGTACACCCTCAGGGTCAGAAGTAATGCTCTATCCATCCATCTCACCCCCCTCAGTCACCATTTATCTCTGTCTGTAAAACTAAATGATGCAGGAAATGAAAAATTACTTGGATTTCCTCAAACAAAGCAAAAAGAGGGAAGGGTGTCCATGGGAGATGATGCAGGGTTGCTGGGACATGATCTTTTTAAAGGAACATGCACTGTCAGATGGATCAAAGAGACACCACCATTAATTCACTCTTTAATTTTATATGCACAATTGACACTCATAATGCACTTTTCCGTCAGCTAAGTTCAGAATTAAACACACTCACAGAAGGACAGTTTTTAATTCTTGATATCAAGTTTATAGCATTTTAAAAGGCATGTGATTTGCAAATTAATGGTGAAACATTGGTATAATACCATAAACACATGAGACTACTCGCTCAGATCATTAGCCTCAGAACTATAACAGCGTGTTTATTAAAAAGTCACAATACCAAAGCTGCGTCCTGTCAAGAGAATCACAGTGAGTAAACCCTGATATCTACGACTAATAGATAAACATCAGCAGTATTTCAGATTTGATAAAGCAAAATAGCAGTTTTGGTATAAAATCTCTTGGCACACAATGTTGATCTCTCCTCAACAGTGGTTATTACAATAATGTCTCTTAATTACTGTGTCAACGTGGATTAAATGTATTCAGGACACTCATTGTTGACAAATCTCTTCAATGTTTCCATTCATTGACCCACAATGTGGATGGTTTGTTTCTGGAAGGATGTCTCACATGTTTATTGAAGTTTGAGTTACGCATTTGAGCAAAATTACTGTCTGAGATTACTGCTCAACATAATCAGGACAGTTTGAATTTTCAACTCCAGGGAAAGGCAAGAGGGAGAAAATGTGTAGTCCTTATTTAATCCAGATCCATTGTTGATTTATTCTCGAAACAATTATTGCTAATGTTGCATTCAATACACTTACACACAACTTAATTTGGGTCCACCAATGAATAATACATGTATATTAAATTAATTCCGTCTTGTAAGAACACTTAGATGAACACATAAATTAAAAATTCATTCAATATAGCATGCACTACATAAAGAGTGCACTAGTATAAACACGCTTACTTTAAGACTGCATAAAATATACTATGTTTTAATACGCTATAACATTGTAAAAGACAGAAACATAGTTATGTCACTAGTAGGGTTGTATTGAGGTTGTCTGCTATTATTTGGATCAATGCCATGTTTAGGGTTGCAATACTGTGTCAGGTGGCGATAAGCTGGAGCCTATTCCAGCATGCAGTGGAAACAAGGTGCGGACACCCAGCAACATAAACACAATGGACAAACACATGAACACATCTGGCAATTTGGGAGTTTTTCAGTTTACCTGACAATCGAAACTGCGAGAGGACCCATAGACTTTCTAATGGTGAGCGAGCTATTTTACACAAAACAATAATATAAAAGTATTACCGGTACATCATTTAGTTTTTGTTCAATTACATATTGGCATAATGGATTTCTCTAAAATAAATTAGTAGATGTCTCATGTGTGGTCAAACCAACAATAGGACGTTTATACACAGATAAACATTTATTTCATAACCTGAAATATGAATTTCATATGAAATGCAGAGGAACTCGTCTTTTTCTCCTGCCACCTGTGACCCACCCACCATACATACATTCATCACACATATTCTGCTGGCATGCATCCTTATAAAACCACATTTTGTATGCAAAACAGACTGCAAAAAAAATGCAGTAAATTAATCATGAGTGTTGAGCTGAAAGTAGTTTGAATAACTATCAAGTCATTCCAGTTGCCCTTTCCACTTAAATGCAGCATGCTAAGTCCACCGAGGGAGCAGGAGTGACAAAGTTAGAGATGGGAGTCATTATGCCGTCAGCTTGAAATGTCACGTTATTCCCCTCCAGAGTTTACAGGGAAGGGAAACCACAGTGAGCACAATTCTCCATATTATGATTTTCCTATTGGCATTCGCTAGCCTTGTGTGAGAACATCAGGAAAGATATCTGTGCACATTGACAGAAACTTCAACAAGTCAGGGTGCTGCAGTGGAATTAAAGCTCCCCAATGAGGTATGCTTTATTGGGAACTTCATGATTTGGGATTCATAAAGTCTGTGGTTGCTTCTTATTAATACTTCTCATTTCACTTCTTGAAACAAAGTATATTTCACAAGGAAGCTTTGATTCCAAGGCGTAGGTACCGTCAAATTTTATATTACAGACATAATACATCTCCAGTTGCGTCAGTTTTCTGTTATCTCTCAGTGGCAAACATTGTGTTCAATCAGAAGTACCAACTTGTGAATATGATGATAATCTGCAGCATGTTCCCAGTCTACTATGAAAATGTGCAAATGATACACAATACATCTCACATCTGTGAGATTGATCTCTATCTGCTTCATTTACTCTTTTTGAAGTGCTAAAATAGAAAACTGACTATTGCAGCATACCCCTTTTCCATCTGTGAATTTTTTACAGTTATGCATAAGAGATGAACTCCAGTTGACACAGGCTAAACTTAATGCATGGGAACATAGCCAAACTATTATATAGAGTGCAACTGATACCCATATCCTATGCATTTCTTTTCATTAGCGATGCTTTGCAATTTAATCCCTCTCTACTTCATTGGCATAGGAGTGTTTGCAATATAGCAGTCAGTCATTAAGTGAAGAAATCTGCACATATTAGCCTGGTAATCGCCCTAATTAATTTTACTCTTGGGTAAACAGCTGTATAGACAGTCTCTTGAGGAACACTCTTGGATTGGCTACACTTACACTCATATAACTGCACATCTGGAAGCTCACACAGACACATCCACACAGACACAAATACTTTCTCTCTATGTGTGTGTTCTCAACACAAATCCGTCAAATAAACCTCACTCAGTGCCGAGATTTATTTTGTTCTGTTTGCTTTGCTTCCTGTTCCTCATTGATTTACATTGTGCTATATCAATCTATTCATCATTAGCTTACAATACAAAAGAAAGCTGTATTCTTTTTTCCCACCTCTTCAAAGTCATTCATTACTCAGATGAGATGTCAAAGGTCAGGTCTCATTAACTATAAAGACATAGAATAACCATCTTTATTCAGTTAACAGAGACATAATTGATTTCCCATACAATCTTATTATAAGTTTATTCATTGTTAATCTGTTTTATTGACTGCAAAGTGTCTATGTATGTGTGTGTTTGTGTGTGTGTGGCCGTTGGGTGGTAAGATATTGATCCGCAGGTGATCCTGAGATCAGAAAATAGTTATTGAAGATAGAATCGGATGCTGAGGAAGACTGAAAGACAAGAAATCAACAGGGCCCTTATTCATAAACCACTGGCTCTTGTGGTTTGTGATGACCTCACTATTGCTTTATTGCATATATTTAACCTTTAAAGAATGGTAATGAAGATCCATGGGATAAAGATATTAAAAAGTGTAATTGAAAAACAGAAAACAAGTGAAAGAAGAGATGGCAGCTCTAATAACCGTGATGAATTAGTGTTTTGCAACTGTCGATGGAGTCATTCAATTTACATTAAACAAGCAGTTACAGTTATAATAAATGCATCATTGAGGGATGGAAGTGAGACGTAAGTAGATAGATATGCATGAAAACACAAGTCAGGTGTCTGTGAAGGTAATAGCAGTTTGAGAATTATGTTTTCTTCTGTAGTGGCATGTAGGAGATATCCGCACTAGGGGAACACTGCTTCATTTTTTCTCAAGCTCAAGTGCCCTTCAGTTTAGCTCAAGTGCCCCAGTGCTGATGACCTCACAGCAAAAATAAAGCATGAGGCCTCCTTTTTCACTTCCATCCTTGCCTTTGAGAGTTTGTGCACACTCCTGCTTGGGTCATCTTGACATGTTTGCACAGGCCCTCCACTTCCTGCTATCTCACACACAAAATGTATCCCCCCTGATGTATTTATACTTGTCTTCTCACTGCCATGGTCCAATGCATCTGGAGAAAAGCAGGCTAAAAAAGATACATAGGTGTGTGTGTGTGTGTGTGTGTGTGTGTGTGTGTGTGTGTGTGTGTCTGTGTGTGTGTCTGTAATGCAACGATGTGTGTGAAATTGTGTCAGTGAGGGAGGAGCAGGCATGCACAAATTAGGTCTGGGGCATGCAATACATCACGAGTCACAACATCTGAGAGCCGGTGAATTACAGTGAGGATACTGTAATTCACCGGCTCTCATCTTCTCTCTCAAGATTATCTCTCACCAGATAATCCTTCAGCTGAAGTTGCCTCAGTCAACACAATAGTTTCACGTGCCTTACGCAGCTTTTTGATGAAAATGATAAAGAAATCACACCCTGATGAACCTCAGGTGGTCCCACATCGGTCCGGATCTGCACGGTTTCGAGAACAACGGGGTGCATAATCCTGCAGAGCGAGATGCCTTTGCTGCCCCTGAAGGAAAAGAAAAGGGATAATAGAATTGTAATAGAATCTGGCTGTTTCTAAGAGCCTGTTAGTACAGAGGTGTTGGATGCACAGATATGTTGGATGCACAGAGGTGTCTCATGGGGAGTAAATCTGTGGGACATTACATGCGCGATCACTGCATTGGAAGCGTTTCTGTAATTCAAGCTTTTCACACAAAAGATTGCATTTCATCTATGAATTCATGTTTAGCCACACCACAAAAGGAATCTCCACGGGTCTAAAAATAAGCTTCAAGGCCGAATATGAAATGAGCGTTCGTCTTATGTATCAGATCACCAAAAGTAATGTACGATGTGTCTGTTAGAAAATCTGATGCTGTCCCACCAACACAGAGCCAAGGGCCATTATTTCATCAAAGGTTTTCTCTTTTCAAACGATGTTTCCTCCATCTGTAGCGGCATGCCCTAAGGTGTATAGCCTGCCAAATTAAATAATTAAATTGAACAGACCCTGCAGTAAACACAAGGGAGAGTGCAAGTGTTTGAGTTTATAGGAACAAGAAAGTGAAAGGGTTTTTTGTTGTTGCCTTGCTGTTATTTGTTAAGATTGTTTTCAACCTTTAAAGGCTGAGAAAGATTTAATTCTCGTGGATGACCGATTACTTGCAAGGTGATAATGACAGCAATTGAAAAAATAATTTTAAAAAAAACGTAGAATCCCTAAATCAACCTTTCATTTTCTGTCTTTAACCATCTCTCCTCTCTCTGTCTTAGTGACTATATGGCTGGCTCTGTTTCTCTACTGCTCCTCTGCAAGGTCAGTTTACCCAATTACTGCCCTTGTTCAGGAGAGGTAAAGTGTCCTTCTCCCCTCTTCAGCTCTACACGTGATGAGATCAATAGCACTTCTGGTCCAAAGTTAGAACGTCTCTTGGCTTATTAGCACCTTCTGAGCCACCCTTCTGACAAAAACCGCACTCTTTCAACTTGGGTTTCACTGTCACAGTGGACAGCCTGTGAGGTGCTTCAACAAAAAGGGTTGAAAAGAGAACTTACACCTATTCCTGGCATTATCTTCTGACACAAAAGTGAAAGTGAAAGCACCTAGTGTTACATTCCTGGTGAATGTCAGGTAACACAATTATAGCAAAGCTGATAGCAGTTTGTAATGAAACCCACCGCTCTTATTTAATTTGAAGAGTATTGTGCTTTATCCGTAACATCAGTCAGTAGAGTAGAAGCAAAACGATGCATTTTATAATGTGTTTGTTCATTGTGTTATGTTTCATGGAATCGTATGATGGGTTACAGCACAGAATATTGGGTTTAGAGAATAAAAATGCAACTTGACTGAAGTAATAAACTGAAGCAATAAACTTTAGAGCAGCTTTAGTGAGACAAAAAAATTGCATTTAACCAATTAAAATGGAAGTGGCTTCACGCCATACTACATGATAGTTATGATCTCAGCCAGAACAATCACGCGGTTATTCGTGTGTGCATGTGTCTGTGCGTGCAAAGATAAGTTCGCATGCCCTCTGTGTCTGTTCATGTTTAATCTGGCATTCTGCTGCAGAAATCTCCACAATATTTTGAGTGCCAATCATGGCTGCATGCTCAAACACCTCTGGTGGTCCCTAAAAGACCTTTTATTAGTTTGAGACTGACATCAACTGCCTGCTGACTCCTCACTGCTCTCTCACTACCCTTCTCCAGACCCCAGATGCACTCAGCTATATGGCCGGTAAGGGCAGCAAGCTGAGTGCATCTCTGACCCCCTGCTCCTAAGGCTCCACCCAGAGATACAGCAACACAACAGTTTACTCACTTTAATTGTTTTACCAGAACACACACGGCTGAATATATCGTTGCCACTAAATCTCAGTTAGACAGACAGCTTGGGGAGTTTCAGTTTTTGGCAAGATCTGATGTGACTTATCTGGCGACTACCATCAGATTTCTTGCAAATATCAGTGCTCATTTTTGCTTTTGAATGGAATATATATGTTTTACGACGCCATTGTTGCTGGACGAGGCTTGTATCCATTCAACCATACAATACAGCAGTGGTCGTTGAAGACACACACATGGCGGATATTTGCACTCTTCTTCCTAAATGTGTACTTCTTTTTCTTTGTTCTTTTAATTGCTTTGAATCTTGTTGAAACCAGTCTGTTTTTCTAAATATTTCAATATTAATACTGTTAATGTTGCACCTTAAAAACGTGTGGCCATTGAATTAACAGCAACATTAATGTTTCTGCATGAGGTAACACAAACAAAGTAATTAGTTCCATTACATCTGTATCACTTTGCTTCACTACATGCTGGCTTGGCTTACACCGAGCCCAAATAAACCACAGGCCTGTTATCCAGTCTCTGTTTCTTATAGCTCTACATCTCAAATTGCACCAAAAGATAAATTAAATAATTTTCTGTGATGTAAATACACTCAGGAATTCTCAACAATGATTGTATACAATAACTCAGACCTATGCCTTGAAGCGCCAATGCAAACACACACACACACACACACACACGCACACACACACACACACACACACACACACATGCACACACGAACAAGAATAGATGTGTTAATATACACAATATGTGTGGAGCAAAGCATGTTTTATAAATAGGAATGCAACATACACAAAGTACATACGCATTACACATTGTGTGTGTATGTTTGTATGTTTTTGACAAGGTAGAGTTGTGTGTGCGTGTGTGTGTGTGTGTGTGTGTGTGTGTGTGTGTGTGTGTGTGGGGGCGTGTACATGTTCATGTACAGCAAGAAAGAGATAATTAGAAACCCTTGATTAAAAAGCACTCAAGTGAATCCCTGTTATAATAACAAAATAATTAACCCACTTTGCATAGAAAGCTCTTAAAAATGCCGACACACATACAGACACATGATGGTCTCATCCATTCACATCGTTTCATACATACAATTGAGCAAACTGGCTGCCGGGTGAATAAAACAAAGATGAGAGCAGAGCTTACAGTCAGAGTTTTGTTTTATCAAAAACAGCTGTCTGTTGCAGCTAGAAATGAAGGTACTGAGTGTCTCTGCGGATTCCTGATTGTGGGCGATCCTTTTCACATTACATGTTAATTTGACCCTTTTTCAATCAAGAAATATTGCTGAGAGCAACTTAAAGGACTATAATGTTTAGAATTGCCACAAAAGTTTTAGGCATGTTAAGTCCATGTTTCTGTATTCCCAGTCTTGCTCCGGGTGGAGAGACATAAACACCCAAAAGAGGTGACAGTTTGTGTCATCAAGATGTTTGTGAAACATGAAAATGGCGTTCCAGCCAGTTAAGGAACATGTTAAAGAGGGATGAAATGACAATTTTAGAATTCAATGACGTGAAAACACATCAGAGGGTGTACTGCTTCTGTTAGTCGCCTCAGTCTAAAAGAATACTTCTGTCATCCAAATATTATCTGTATATGTTTACTGTAGGTCCCAATAAAACAAACACTGAGACACTATAGTCGTTATCTATCTATCTATCTATCTATCTATCTATCTATCTATCTATCTATCTATCTATCTATCTATCTATCTATCTATCTATCTATCTATCTATCTATATGTGTGTGTGTGTGTAATATATGAAATTGATTATTCTGAGGGAACTCATTTCCACACAGGATAATAGCCATAATGCATAATGTATGGCCCATTAAAACAGGCCAAGGAAAACACACTTCAGCAGAAAGAATCACTGCGGACACAAGCATATAAGAAAAATAAACTGTGCCTGAAGCAATACTCAGTGCTGCACAGCAGGAATCTAACCTTCAAAACACCACCTTGTCAAGACAGGAGTAAGTACACTACTTGTTGTGTGTGTGTGTGTGTGTGTGTGTGTGTGTGTGTGTGTGTGTGTGTGTGTGTGTGTGTGTGTGTGTACGTGTGTACGTGTGTACGTGTGTGCAAGGTCGCCCTTTAAGCTTATTGTCATTGAGTTGTGCTGCTTTGTCACTGATGCCGCAGGGAGGCTGGACACACCACACAATCTCAAGACCTTTTAAGACCATCGGACTTGATCAGTCCAAATGGAAAGGATCTAAAAGGAAATGCCTGTGAACATACAAGGCAACGCACAGAAATTGAATGATCCTCAATGGTACACACATTGAGGTGAGAGTGCTTTTTCTTGGAACAGCTGGAAAATAAGTCTGTTGCTTCCTCACAGCGCACGCTGACATCCTGTTGATGTGGATGACATCCAGACGAAGATCACAGCAGGAGAGAAACTCACCAACAGCATTAAGCGTTACACACCAACACGGACGGCCACCTCCTCAAATCAAAGGTCTACTGTGAAACAACACACAGAGGTCAGAACCTGATTTAGACATTTAAGCTATCCACAGCTCTGACGTGCTCTCAGTGCAGAGGCCACTATCAGAGGCAACAGCATTGGTTGGCACACAGATAACAGAAAACCTGACTGTGCTTAAGGAGAGGATAATGCAAACATGCAACTAAATAAGGAAACAGAAAAGAAAACACAAAAAGCAAGATCTTAGACCACAAATCATAGACACGGACTAGTACACAGATAATGATAAATAACAATGCCTTGACATCACTGAGGACAATGTATTGCCTTTAATAATTCAACTATGAAATGCCATGGACCTTCTGTTAGAAAACCTAGACAAGATGATATCACCAAGTTTTTAGTTTTTTTGTCATTGACTTCCAAAATTACCCATGTGTTTATTATTTTATCTGGACACGCCGGTTGTCTGGACCACACCATTCATCAATGTCTTCTATAACCTTTACTTAGGACTGTAACAAAAACAAGTCTTATGGCTGTTTTCTGACACTACAATGACAAAGGTTCTGTTAGTTTACTTGGAGTTAAGTAGAAGTGTGTACTCGAGCCTCCAGCATGGTGGTCAGCCACACTACTACCCCGCCACCTTTTATCCTGAGCATGGACAAATGTCTACAACAACCTGTGTTTATGTTTACCTGACAAGGACCTCCTGTGGCGGCATTCAGTATTAGGGCGAGTCTATGTGGCTGAATAATTTGGGTCAACAAAGCATGAATTTCACAAAGCTCTGCCGTTCTTTGAATCTGTTGTTTTTCGCTCTTTATTTGGCTCGAGGGATGGCAATGTGGGTTGATCGATGACCACTTTGGACTGAATTATATAACTACTAAATGATTCACATTGGTAATATATCGACTTTCTAATTCAACTATGGCGTTGACAGTTTTAGTTTTTGATGAAACATCTCAACGGCTATCAAATGGATTGCCATGACATTTAGTAGAGTGGTCCGTCTTGTCACATGATGAATCTTAACCACTTAAGTGATCACCTGACCTTTAAACGAGGTCCAGTAGGTCAAATTTTAATTAATCCCTTAAAATATCTCTACATCTACCAGACACACTTGCGCAAATTATATACGGACATGACATACGAGCATTCATGTTCACCAAAGGATGAATCATAATGTAGTGTTGACTCAATGCTATTTACAAAATAACATTGCCTTTAGGTGATACAAAACATTACAATTTCAACTTTTCAAAATATTCTCAAGCAAATACGCTTCTTCATCTTAACCCACTAATGCATGAAAAGTTCGAGCACACACAGGGAATTCATTCAACCTTATCATTTCGGCTACTCTTTCAAATACAGTGTTTTCAAATAACAACATTTTGTGAATAATAATACTTTTAAAGTCCATCTGTTTGAATTTAACACATCTATCGAATAACACAATTTCCAATAGTTAAAAAAAAAACACCTTGAAAAATCCAGGAGAGAAAACAGAAAAGGCACATTATACATTGTAATTATACACTATAAGTCACTATATGTAATTGTACATTATAAGTCTACATGCAACCCTCTCTTGTTTAAAGCAGTTTAGAAATCTCAAATGCCTCATTGGTCTTTTAACTATGACGATAATAATTGCCAAAGATTAACTAAGTTGTTTGACCATAATCATATCTTAGCCACAATCTATTTGCCCTGACCAGAATTGTTTCCCAAAGCTTAATACCATAGTTCATACTGGCATCAAACATATTCAGTGTTTTTGCAAAGTCGTCCAATACAGACGTTTTCTTCTCGGTTGCAGTTTCCCTGCATGAAAAAGAGAAAGCCGAAATGAAAAATGTTAAACCACTGTTATCTGCTGGGATGAAATAAAAATAAAATGCTCTTCAAGAACAATTAAGTTGAGACATTAAAAACCATCACCAGGTGGCACATTGGTTATATGAACGCATAGAACATGTCAACCCCGGAGGACTGATACTGAAGCAGTCGCATGTGTCGCCAGAAGGGTAACCTTGATTTAACTTTTTGTGTGAGAATTGAAGTCATACACAAAAGGCCTCATGAGCCTGTTTCCCTCGAGGGTCTAACAGGTTACAGATATTGTGATTTTAGTCTGTGACTGCCCTCTCCGAATCAACACATTTGTGACATTGAACCGCGTGTGACATGTTTTTTAGTGCACTACGTAAGGAGATACAAGGAAAGGACGGGTTGACAGAGGTCTGCCAACCCACATGTCCCCCTTCGCCTCACCCCCCTTTCTTTTCCTCTCTGCCTCTTTAATGTAATCATTCACCAGTGAACTCAGGAAACCCATACGCTTATTGGGTTGCAAGGACAAAGGTAGTGCATTTGCGCACTTACACACACCCACAGGCAAACAGGGCAGGCAAGAGGACATGCAATCTCTGCGTGGCGGACACCTGCCGCTGGACGAGAGACTGATTCAATTTCCCTTTGATTAACTTTCAGCCGACATACTCAACCCCTCTGCGATAAACACAAGGAGGGAAACACTGAGTGATGCCATTTAGGCTTTTTCCTTTCACTCCTCTTCATCTTGTCCCGATTGTCATGATGTTCCCTGCTGTGTTATCAGAGGCAATTACATTACAGCTGATTCACTGTTTGACCCCCATCAAGGAAGAGTTAACTACGATTAAGGTGTCTGCCTCAGATATTCATCTGGCGGGGCCCGGGAGGCGCTTTGCAACCTGAAGATAGGGCTGTTCTTAAATATAGTAAGCCATGGCTTAGATACAAGGAACTGAGATAGAAGGAAGGAGTGACTGTGGATTGGTGGTTCGAACCCTGGCTCTGTTAGTCCATGTCATTGTGTCCTTGAGCAAGACACTTACCTCCTAATTGCTTCCCGTTGCTGTGTCCACGGTGTATAGACAAAAATCTAAGTCAGCTAAATGTTATGTAACATTGGTCTCGACTATTTACATGTTTTCCATACCATTTTTGAGAAAGACATAACCAAACACAGCACATCATTACTCAAGGATGATATATCCTGTTGATAATGTGTATTGTTCTCAATTTCTTGACTGTAACTTTTGACTTCTCAAGCTTTCCTGTGGTACTCAAACCATCATTCTTAATGAAGATATACATCTTTAAGTAACAACACCCTGTTGGAGACTTGTTGGAGATATGTTCAGCCTTGGGCTTGGTGGTCTAGTGAGCATCCATGGCAGCAGGACAATAATTACAGTATGTGATGAAAAACGTCCCCCACTGTAACAGGGTGACTTGTTGGTGCACTTGTTAATAGTTTTGGTCCTGAGATCTATCAGGCTTTGACGAGACAAACAATATCAATCACTCAAACTTGTATTTCAGACTCAAGGTCCAGATAAGACAGAACATTTAATACAATACAAATACATAAAGAAGCACAATAGAAGCATAGGCCAATGCCTTACAAAGACACAGCTGTACAAATGTATCCACAGCGGGCAGTGGCATCATTATAAGCTCCTTAAAGTCTTTGTGAGCTTGTTTTTTTTTTTTGTGGTTTGACCAAAAGTGTGCAGTGTAGAGTTGTGTACAATATGCTAAACATAGACATCTTCACTGCATCTGCGCACATACTAAACTTCTTTGCATGCACCCTACGACATTGCCTGTGAATACCATCATCAACAAGTCATCCGTTATAAAATTACCAAGAAATGTTACCTTATCACAGACACCAATGTAGTTATCAGACTATTTGAAGTCGGGGAAGTTTAGACATTTGTCCTCTTTTGTTCTACAGATCAGGATAGCATGTTTCCTGTTCCACAAGACCAGTGCTTTGTGGACTAAAAATCTATCTGCATACATAATATGGTTAACTAGAGTATTACCAACTATGCACACAGTATTAAAAGATTTCATTTGCTTGGACAGATCATCGTTATATAGACTAAAAAAGTTTTTAAAAACTGGGGACAAAATGCCCACTTATCGGAATCCATTGCTAAAGCCAAATGGGGATGAGACACTTTTGCCTCCTTTTATTTGCATATTTGGTGGGCAACATATTTAGGGACACCTCTTTGACTCCATTTAACACATTTATATGATGAACACAATTAAAAGCTTTGAAAGCGTCAATATCACAGAAGAACTGATGTGTTTTGCCCTATACATTGTTGGTAATTTCCTTTAAGGCATAATAACACACAAGGCAGAGCCATGTTTAGCTTTAAAGCCAAACTGGTTATCTGTGGAGTTAATAAACTCGTATAAGATGTTCAGCAGGATTCTTTCTAGGACTTTTGACAGTATACTGGCCAAAGCAATGGAGTTGCAATTATCGGCTACATACTTTACCAGCTCCCTCTTTAATGACTGCTCTTACACAGACAGCGTTGAGTCTGCTAATGTGCCATGAATCATGAAGCCAGTAAATTAAAGGAGTAATAATGGTTATCTTTGGATGGTAATGCTTTTATTTTATCACACAAACCTTCTATTGTAGTCTGTATTGTGTGCATCCCAGCACTTTTATTGTCTCTGTTGCCCCTATTTTGTGTTTGTATTTCATTCATTTTATCTTGACCTTGTTGCAAAAAAAAAAGTTTAAAATGATCCTATTAATAATGAAACTGGATGTCTAGCGGTGAGGAGTTATTGAAGGCCCTGAGCAGGTAAAGATGTCTGTTTCTTGTTTGTTTACGGTCCACCTTCAAATTGCTTATTAATCCACCCCAAATAAAGCAATTAAACCACAAGTCTGCATGTATAGAAAAGCTTATTTATATTTACAAATTTAATATAACACATACAATCTGTCATTTTAGCGGCACCATGGCGGTGTGGGGATGCAGGATAAACTAGAATTTTAGAACTATGAAAACAGCCAGCAGCAGATGATTATCTCTAGAAGACCAGCTGGAAACCTGGGCATGCATTCTGCAAAGAGCCTTCACACTCGTGTGTGACAGACTAAGCTGCAGTGGAAGTACTGTGCCGTTTAAAAAAAAAAAACACAAGTTAATTACATCCTTTGGAGCAGGTCACACCATGTCTTTTCATATAAAAAATCGTTGTCCAGCAGAGAACGTGAGCCGAATTCATCATTATGCGTGTGATTATGTGGAGGTGTCTATTTGGCCAGGAGGTAAAAGAAGCATACTGATGAAGACTGACCTCTCCCTGCCTACTTGTAATCCCATTCATATTTGTTACACTGCCAACTTCAGGCCAAACTGCAGGTTCAACCCCAAGATTACAGGGAAGGTCTGAACTGTTCTGGGACTGAACTTTTTATTTTTAGAGGATAGTTCTTCCTGAGTTTAAATCAATGCCACACATTGACAGAGGCATACTCAATATTACTTATGAATTACTTCTTCCCTGCTGTTGCAAAATATTCTAGAGTAAGCTTTTGACAACTTGACACACCACAATGCTGATTTTAGATATCCTTTTTTCCTTAAGTGCCCTATACACACATTCTGCTGCTAAAAGAGGCACACAGTTATTTTTAATATTATCACATATTCTCCAAGATGTGCAGTTCAGTCGGGCCTGAGAAAACACAAACACTTCACTCTGAAACACATTCTGACCGTGGTTATAACTAAAACATAAAGAAGCTGGCTTAAAAGAGAGCAGAATCAATTGTAATCAGCTTCCAACGTCAAGGCTGATTTACCTCAGAGAGGATAAGATCCAAGACCTGTTCAGGCTATGTTTTGATATTCAGGATATAATCATCAAAATAAAGTTATGAGCAGATAGATACTCTCGTGAAGAAAACAATAAACAAAAGTATCTTAACAGCAAAAGTTTAACAAAATACACGTAGAAAAATGCAATATACAAACAGAACAAAATGGATTGTATCTGGAAAAAAAACTCACAGACGATGAAATACTAAAGTATTTCTCTGATCTGTCATGTGAGCATATGAGAAAAATATAATAAAATGGCAGTGAGGTTGTGCAACCTCAGATTTATTGTTCCACTGACAAGGTCAAAGGGACGTGGTTATACATGAAAGTACGCTTACTCAGTTTGCTTGGATTGCACTGCCTTGAATCTGTAGCAGCGACAATAAAACAAAACCAGCTGGGCACCTAAGTTATAGCAGCACTCCCATCCTGTATGAGGCTAAAGGGTCATTTATACTCGGGGTTTACACAGAGACGCAATCACGCAAGACACGCAAGGGCCACCTTGAGTAGTCCTGTCAGCCATCTTGCGTGCTTCCATGCGTCACCCAAAATTTCTGACTATCCGACAAAGCTGCACGAGCCGTACGCAGCCCGCCAGGCTGTGATTGGCCTGCTAACCACATCCTTTCTGAGTCCTGCATTTCCGGTTTCATAGCATAATACCGCTGTTTTTAAAAGCCACAGCAGAAACACAAACAATGGATCCCGTTGAAGAACGTTTGGCTGAAGAGGTCCTGCAAATATGAGCATTTATATAATCCGTCTAACGGAGTATAAGGACACGCAGATGGCGGTGAATTCCTGCAGAGAGATATCGGTGAACGTCGGTGTGCAGGTCGACTCTAAACGATCGTTGCGCCACCTCCTCTCGTGGCGTATGGAAAAGGCACGGGAACCATAAACCAAAAGGAGTCCGTCGATCCAACTGCGTGGCCAGCCGCAGTTGTAGTTGCCAGAGTGTGTATCGCCCTCAACTGTAATATAACAGTGCAGCAAAGTAAAGTGCGGTGCTGCAGTGAGTGGATATGATTGGGGCATTCTGGCATCAAAGCAAGTGATGAATCCCTGTATGAGATTATGAGCTAGAAAGGGGGGGAGGGAACTTCAAATGAACAAACTTTAACAGTAAATGATTATATTGAGCGATAGAACCGCAGTGTTATCAGTTTGTGTTTGTAAGGTTGGAGTCTAGCTTGTTTTCCAGCCTTGTCATCTATTTAAATGCACCACACCACAATCTTGTATTCAGAATGCAACTCCGATGAGCGTACAAGCAGATGTGTTACATTAGATTGAATACCTTTTTAGGACTGCAACCCCCTAAATTAGGAGTGTGCATCTATACTTAAGTGTTGGGATGGAGTAATCATAGTATTCTTTATGACTTTAGGCTGACGTTTTCATGAATATTCAGGACTAGAGAGCTGAACTTAGGACATTGCTTTTAAGAGCTTATTATTCTGCTCATAAAGTCATGAATCACAGCAAAACAAACATTTTGAAGCACATGTGCACCAAATCTTTTACTGCTGCAACAAATGACGACTTACAACCCAATCATTCTAGCACATTATAACATTGTCTTAGGTTGTGAACACAAACACACAGGCAGAAAACCTGTGCTGAGAAAACAATGAGCGGTCTCCTTCCAGATTCCTGAAAAACTGTGTGATGCACAATGAGGTCTGATGCAGACCTCACTGGTGGAAAATGTTAAATGGCTTCAAATTTCAGTGGTTTTGACTTGTGAATAAATGTGTGCATTTTTGTGCAATGTACTGTATAGGCTGTACCTGGAATAAGGATCAGCATGATTTGCTGTACCTTCCTCCAGTCCAGTGCTCAAAGCTTTATTTTCCAATGAACACAGTGGGACAATAAGTGCCACTAAGCTCATTATCACCACTCCACGGACAATTTTCTATAATCAGGCAGAAAATGATAAGTGATACTTTGGACCCAGAATTGGATTCAACATGGGCAAAAACAAAACAAATCAAGGAAACTGGTTCTGGTTCTGGTGAACTGCCATCTCTACAGACTTCCAACTGTGCAGCACAAAAAAGCTGTTCTGTAAGAAACACAAGGTCATCACTCAAGCGTGTTTCCACAATGAAAGGTTCCTCTTGTTAGGAGGAAGGACGGCAGTCATATACCACACAGCTGATACGAGGCTGAGCAGTGACAGCTTAAACTACACTTCAACGTCACGCACGCACGCACACACGCACATGCACACACCTCCCTCTTTCAGTACTGTGAGGGGAGGAGACAGTAGTAGTCATTGATCCATAAAGTCCAGGGAGATATACAAAGAGAAGAGAGAGCAGAGGAGCACACACCTGCTACGTGGCGCTCAGCTTTCGTCTTAACCTGCCACATTAAAAACTAAGTTGACATCGGTGATGAGGTTCTGGATTGGCTCATCTCTCATCTGTCAATCAGGTCTTTCTTTGTTATGCTTGGAGAGGCCTTCGTCCCTTATTTTCCTTTAGGGGTCTATTCTGGGTCCCCATTGTCTATATATTTTTTCATACATTGCTGGGGCAAATCATGCGTAGATATAGTACATTTTAATTGCTTCATGTCCAGTCTTATAACTTATGTATCTTTTAATATGTCGTTTCTCGTTGATTTGAAGAATTCAATATCCTGCAGTTAAAACAATTATAATTACCCTTTTGGGCCACATTAGCAGCTTTAACAATCTTGTCCTCCATCCACTCTGTTTTTATTTACGTATTTATAATGTACAAAAAAAAGAGTCCCTGAACCCAGGTGTACATGTGACTAAATCTTTCCGATCCTGCTGACAATCTTGGCTGAGACATTCAGCCGAGATCAGGTAATTTCTTTCATCTGGAGATCAGGAAAAGGTCACTCATGGTTTTTATTTCAACTGCTGCAACACACTTTATTCTGGTATCAGCAGGTGAAACATGCACAGACTAATGACGAAAAAAAACATGCTGACCTGCTTACCTGTGCGTTTTAAAATTCATTTTAAGATGGTAATGCTTGCTTAGAAAACCTTGAAGGGGTCCGGCTCCTGCATAAATCTGTGCTCTGCTGATTGTTGCTCCAGATCCTCTGGCATGGACCCGCTAATGCTTCCAAAATCTAAAAATGATCGAGCCTTTGCCGTCTGGGACCTAATGTGTAAAATATGATGTATAAAAGCTTCTTTGGCAACAGGACTGCACCGTATGTGTAAATAATAATCATAGTGATGTCGACCAGATTGAGATGAAAAGTCCTTCATCCACTCAGAAAGCACTAGAACTGCTCCAGTAATGTGTAGTCTCTTCACCTGGGGTTTTCACAAGCTCATTTAGTGCTTTGATCTTGGATGGCTGAAAGAGGTCTGGGTTAGACAGTCACACTGCAGACAGCTCTTCTGGAAGTACTCATTCCTTCAACGCCCCTGAATCCTTTTGATAATTGTACCTTTTTATTTCCATCTACCATAATGTAGGTTTTTTTCTCCATCTTCCACCTTTTTCATGTTATGCCCTCCGCCTTGATTTTCTCACTTTGTTTTCAGCCTCCACTCCTCTTTCAATCCTCTGAGCACTTTTCTTCTCTGTCTCTTCCATTACTCCATTCTTTCCATCACAGCTCTTTATGTCACTATCAGTCCCCTTTTTAATTCAATTCCTGCCTTCCCGTTTGTGTCAACCCTTTTCCTTTCTCCTTCCTCTACCGCTCAAAAGATGTTGACAAGATTTAATCTTTCAGTAGCCTCATTTATTAAGGACGATGCTCTAACTTGGTGCTCAGACGTAACAACGCCTTGGTAACCCGTCATCATAACTTTTTTTTTTTTTTGCATGATCAAAAAAAAATGGCACAATGGGCTGACTTTCTGATGTCCTGGTCTGCTTAATTAAAACCCAGCTACCAGAGCTTGGTTTCATAAGCTTCTGTCAGCTGCGTTCTGCTCGAAAAAGTTCATTATTTCCCCCATCTGGTGCTTTAAATGTTTCACAGTGGGAATCACAGGCAGATAATCAGCCTTTGGAACTCATACATTACACTAAATTATGAGTCAAAGCCTATAATTGAGTTTCTGAATACAAAAATGACAGTCACAGTCTTTGCCATGCTTAGAAAGCATAATCCTAACAATTTTTTTCACAGTGTTATACTAATCAGCAATGTATCGTGCGAAGAGGATAAGTAAAGAGCAAAGAAATGAAAATGCCTGGATGGACACCTCCTCAATCTCTGAGTCGCTCTCAAAGTTTCAAACAAAAGTGTCTTTTTATACATGAAGCAAGCTGATAGTCACTTCTCCAGCTCCCTGCCTCACACTTCTAATGATCTTCACATCAGAGAGGATGCATGATGAAGACCTGTAGTGCTCTATCACAGAAGATGCAACGATAAGTATAAAGAACATGCTCTTAAAATAAAGTAAGCACTTACACAAGACTCCTTTGCAGACTATAGTGTGCAATAATTACTCTATTACCCCATTATATTTTTCAAATCACCATCTCACATTCTCTCTTACTGTATAATCCTGCAAATGGCGAAAGCAAGGCCATAATAGGAAGGGTACGTCTATGTGTGATGTAACCATGGCAACAGGCACCTGACAAGATGCAACGAAAAATAAAAGAATAAAAATGAATGAGATTTCTTTTTGTGATTTAAGTGTTTTATTAAGCAGATGTTTCATGGTGAATAACGTATTTTGACACACTCAATCTCGTCTCCATCGCCGCAACTATAAATTAAAAACCCATTATCATATTTCCACGTGCCCACAGAGTTATCGATTTACACTGTGTGGTATGTCTACCACACAGAAGAGGAAAAGGAAGTCTTTCACCAAAAGAAAAGAAAAAATTGATATTAACAAAATTAAGAGCAAGGTCATTTTCAACAATGTTGTGGGTTTTTTTTCATCGCCAAACACAATACAGTGCACGTTTGGCGATCTCCTTTTTCCTTTACTGTGACTCTCTCACGTAACGTATCAGGTGTGTCCTGTGGGGCAGCAGGATACAATGAATCATTCAACACTATTGGTCTAGTGTGCACAGTTATGTCACAGAAGAGAGAGCCGATGCAGGAGAGAGATGCTCCTCCATAAATCGAAGAGTGAAGCTCCAGGTTGACAGAGTGAAGGTTAGTGGCAGGAGACGAGGAGCCTGTTGACAAGAATCGAGACATAAATATGGACCAATGTCAGTTCCAGTCATTAAAAGCCGCCATAATACACTGGAGCACGCGGCTACAGTACTCAAGGTAAAAGTGTGATCTTGTAATTTTCATATACCTTGATTAGGCCTTCCAGCATATTATTGGAGGTTAGATAGGTTACTTTTCTTCATAAACATTTCACAGACACACAAACTAGAGAGAATCTTACTTTTGAAGGCATTGGTGAGAAGATAAACAACACAAGAGAATAAAAGGAAAATATCTTGGTTCGGCGGGGAACAACAAAGTGCTTTACAGCAAGCTGTCATTTTGGGTGACAGCCAGTAAAGACATGATGTGACTGTTTGAGATGATTGTGAAAAGTAGAAAACAAGAGCATGAGTTTGTGCGCAATGCAGGGCAACACCATGTAGACAGCTGTGACAATGCGATGATGTACAATATGTTGGAGGCACGCAGTCTTTATCAAACATGGGGAATCTTGAAGGAAATGAAATCTGGTTGGGGGACTACCAAGATGTGAATCTTACAGAGAAACGATAACATTATAAAACTATTACGACATTTAGACTAAAGAAAAAATCTCCAGGTATGTGTTTGTCTGTATGAGTATCTGTACGTGTGCTTGTCTCCTGAGTCCATCGTCTTGTGTGCCGAATTAAAATGGGAAAGTCAAAAATAATGCCCGTCAGAGCCAGGCTGGAGGAACAGCAGCCTCCTCACTCGCTATATCCATCAGTGAGTCCAAGTGAGAGTAGAGCCCGAGCAACTTAATTAACCATGATAGCTGTTGGTTGTTTAGTCTCCACGGCCTCACAAAACAAGTGTTGTGTTTCAGCAGAGATTTACAGGATTCCAGGGGAAAGAGCTGACACAAAACTTTGCGAGACAAAGACACAGTCGGCCGGCTGCTCCTGTGAAACTGTGTGTATGTGTGCTGATCCTCGAGGATACAAGGTCGTGTAACACAATCTGTTGTGTGCTAAAATGCTTGTTGTTTGAGTTGTCTCTTTGTATTCATTTGAGAGCATTTGTATATTTCTGACAGACCAAACCGAAAGGCTCAGACAAGCGAGCGACGACATTTAGAGACTTAACTTATCTCACCTGCAGTCTTATCTCAGCCAACCGCTGAAGAGGAACAGAATAAGTGGCAGCATGCGGCTTACAGGGTGAACGCCAAGATCAAGACTGCAAGTAATTAAAGATACGAAGTGTTACTATTACCTGAACATGAACAGGAAAATGTATAATAAAGTATTAAGAAAATGTATTCTTTCAAACCACTGTGCCAAGTTGTAGGTTGCTCAATCTGTTCATCTTCCTTGAAGGATTATTAAAAAAAAAAGATGAATACATTGCTAGCAGGCTTAAGAGTTTCAAAGACACAGTAAGGTGGTTCATTCAAAACAACAATGTGGCTCCCAAATTAGCATCAAAGATGCAATACCATGGCGTTTGCTTTTCTCCAACTCCCTTCTGTAAGAGTTAGATTGATGGATGGTTCCTTTAATCACCTGCTATGTCATTATTTTCAATTGTCTGCCCTTTTCCAAACAGTTTCAGTGACAGTTCTGTGTTACAAACCATCTGGCCAGCGAGTCCGGGGGTTTCCAGCTTTGATACCAATGTGCCTGTAGAGCCCAAACCAGCACTCACCGACCGCATCTGGCAACCCATGCTGTGCTAGACACACTGCAGGAAAGTACTGGGATTAATGCATGGCTAAACTGCTGTTGCTCAAGAAACACAATGCCATAAAACCCTAAATAGTTGTTTATATACAGGTTTAACAATATGATATACTGTGTTGAAATGTGAGCTTTTGATGTGTTGGCATGTGTTTTTGTCTGTTTCCGATTTTAAATCTAAACCAGGCTTACTACACCCTGGCTTCATCTCTGTGCTTTCAAATGAGATCCATATCCATATTCTCATCTCACTTTCGAAAGGCAGGAAAATAAGCACATTCCTAACATTGTTGAAGTTGTTTTTTAGTACAGAATGGAGCTTTTACTAGTTTATAAACGCTGGCAAAGCTCACTGGGAGTGGAGCCTATTATAAGCCCTGTATTGAATAGAAGATGCCTCACAGTGACAAAATGCAGGAGGCCATAGTCCTGATTAAATCACTCTGGACAGGTTTAATGAAAGTCACTGTCAACACAGTTGGCAGTTGAGATGAGTAACACTGTGATGAAGAATTTAAAGGCCAGAAGAAGCTGGCAGAGTGCCGGGTGAACTCCTCCTGCCTCTGGAGAAAAGATGTCTGGTGATCAACAACACACTCTGAGAACCAAACCGATAACATGCCTGAAAGAAAGTGAAATCATGCAAAAACTGTCAAAGAAATAGTTGTGACATTATTTGAAAAAAAGAAATACCTGCAACTATTTTCCAATATGTGTGTAAAAGCCTCCAAAGGAACCCATCTACATATTTCTTCCAAATGGCTGCATTAGAGGTCAGAGATAAATCCCTTCTCAGATATCATTAGCCAGGTAATCTTTCTCCTAGAGGCCATTTGGTCTTTGTAAGAACAAAAGCAAGGTGCTCGATGACAAGATAATTTGGTTAAATGAACCAACCTTTCCCTTCAAATTTTACAGACGCAACTCTTGTTCAAAAAGGCTTTCCAGCTGAATTGTTTTAGTCTATAGAGCTCTCTTCCATATGGCTGTTTTGCTTTTCTCTCTAAATACAAAGCTTTTGTCAAAACAGAATGAAGAGGCTGGTGAGGATGAAACATTTTTTGTTGAATGCCAGTGCAGGTAGGTCATCCAAAATTTAAGACAAGCAGGTTAAAAAGACAATTTTGTGAGCTTCCATGACATTCACAAATCATTCACCCATCCATCCCTTTTCACTGCTTATCCGGCCTGCAGTATGAAGTACAGTAGGGCAAGACAGCTTAGACTTCCATTCTACAACAGGGACGTAGGAGGAAGGAAGTTCGTTCCCTCCTCGGAGAGCATGTTCCCAGGAGATGGAATAGGTTTTACCCTCAGTTTCTTCCCTAAGTTCTCCTCCCAGCTGGTGAGTCAAGACAAACCTTCAAAGGGAAGCATCCAGACATCAATCACCCTTATAAGATGCTCAAACCAACTCAATTAGCTCCCATCAATGCAAAGGAGCAGCAGTTAAACCCCAGGCTCATTCTCCCTATCTTCAAAAGTGAGGTCAACCTTCAAATACATTTTGTATCAGCCATCTCCTTCTTTTAGTCACGGTAATAAATCCTCATCCAAGTTACTCCTCTTATATTGTGCAGAAAAGCGGTCTCCTGAATGATGTTTTTTTTGTTTTGCTATCGATTGGTCCACCAATGCAGTCCAACTCCAACATAAAGTACAACCTAAAACAAAAGCACGCTAGCTATTTAAACTAAATCCATCTTTCCCTCTCGAGAAAACTCTCTGTGGATAACACAACTAATCGAAGCACACACCCTGTCACTCTCTATGTATAATCTTCCAGCACCAGAGGACCAATGCCTTTATATAAACATCACAACTGTAATAAGACAAAATCCCAGGTGCGTACCATTATGGAATCTCCTAAGCATCTGAGGAAACACATCAAATATCAATTGCAAAGTTCCTTGGCATCTGCTCATTAAATATTGACTCAAATCATGAGTCAATGTCATGTCATGATATATCTCGGAGGTCCTTTTAACACTGTTCTTTTACACACTAGCACGTACAAGACATATAGAGTAGGGCAGTGCCTATGGGTGTTTGTGCACACATCCAAACGGTGGATATGCTGTGGATACCACCCGTCCATAAATCTATATGTGTGTGACCACACTTATTAGCTCGGTAGTTAAACTTTTGAGTCCGGCTGAGAGACTTTGACAAATAGCCTGCTGACGCCATCTGGGGCAATCAGTCTCAGGCTGGACCATTTGACATTTGGCCTGTCACTAAATCATTGTAATATGAATGAAATATCCCCAGCATTTAATCATTCACTGACCTGGGGGAATGGAAAAGTTGGGTGTTGGTAACGGATGGGAAGAAATGGTGTGAAATGATATTGCTTTCTTTCTGAACTGAAATAACCACACACTAAGGCAAAACATGCTTTACTTTCAGTAGTTACAGTAGTTTCTAAGGATGGAAATCTGGAGTATGATGCACAGTATCAATAACATGACTAAAACACAACAAAGTAAGTCCTATGTTGCCTGTTTGTAAGTTTAATAATTTTTTGGAATATTAATTCCACACAACATTCAGATGTGTCTCCTGTTTATGTCAGCTGTTGTGTATAGTATCCAGCTGTATGTGTGTGTGTGTGTTTGTGTGTGTGTGTATATATATAAAGTAAATATGGCAGAGTTGTTATCCCTCAGGAATGACAATCCATACATGCCTGAATCGAGATTGTTATATTTTAACGATTAATCGTTCTTTTTTTAAACACTAAATAGACTAAGCGTTCTCTCGATGCGCCTCCTTTCTGCACACATCAAATCTGTGAAGCAGTGCATTGTGATCGTTATTGCGGAGTCTCACCATGGCAGATTGGACATCGTTGAGGAAGCAGTATGAATACACTGAATACGAACCAGTTTCCTTGTGAGGACAGAAAAATCACTTGAGAAATCCTCTTGGGGATTACATGTTGTATTAATAATGCAACACATTGTTATTAGAGGATAGAATTGCTGGTGTTGAATAGAAGAGACGAGGATGGGGATTATAGGGATCAATATGCTTTAAAGGAACAAGTTTAGTGTCATCTGAACACATCCGCAGGAAAAATGGGTTTGTTCCATTCCAATGGAAAAGAGGGGGACACAATGAAGTGTACAAATGGGAATAGGAATGTCTTCTGTGCCGTTGTTGAGCAGGTCATCACACTTGTACACACAAAACGATGACAGAAGTAGTTCTCACCTCCACAAACCCGGAGAATCACTGTGTCAAGTGGCATTTAAATGATCCGATGTGCATTTGAGACGAGAGGCACACTGATATCTCAACGGTCAGGCTGTGCTTGAGTCTGTACAACCATCTCTGAAAATCACTGGCCGCTTAAGACCTTAATGACCTTATTTTCCAAGTATTTCACAAAGAAACCAATCTCTCTGTAGGTGGTTTGATTTATGTGTGTTTTTGGTTTCACTCAGTAGAAAAAAAGAAAGAAGAAAAATCATTTAAAAAATTATTTACAAATCACACAAGTAGACAGGAAAACACTGACCTTGGATCTTTAAAATGAACCTATTAGATGTTTGCTCTTTCAAGGCCATTATCAATCAATAAACCAAGAATAGCTTGCACTTTTCTTTTGTGGTTTGGCATGCAGGTACAAATGTCGATCTAAGTAATTTCAAAGTCCATCTGTTCTTGTCCTTGAAGGCTGAAAACCCTAGACTGCTGGACTGCTGTTGATATTCACAACACAATAAGACATCGACATGCCAGCCCACTGTGCATCAAGTGTTTGTGTGTGTGTGTGTGTGTGTGTGTGTGTGTGTGTGTGTGTGTGTGTGTGTGTATTTTTTAGAGCCAGGTATGGCTCCCCTGTCCACCCACACTGTCTCACTGTGGCTCCCTGCTCAGCACACCTGTTGCCAATCACCTCATCAGCTCAGAAGACCACTTGCTCCTCATTGGCTCAATAATCTTTCTGTAATGCTGCTATTATTATTATCATTATTATTATTATTATTATTATTATTATTATTATTATTATTATTATTATTATTATTATTATTATTATTATTATTATCAGTAATATTATTTTTATTATTAATAATATTATTATTCTCTTCTTCTTTAATGATTAGGACTCATCTGAATGTTATGTCTAAAAGAAAGGCACAATATTTTCAACCTTAATTGAAGAACAGATACGTTCATCAATAATTGGTGACATTTTCCCTCCTAATCTCTGATAAACATAAGTAAGAAAAGGTAAATACCTTTGTTTCCTTGTAATAACCGGTTGATCATCTTGTTATCTCGAGATAACAGCATTTAAAAAAAACTCACATGTCAATTCTCAGTTTACGTAGTCCGCAACAGCTGATTATTCTATATGTTCAGCGTCTTGTTATGAATCATATTTTAGTTCTCAGTAACTAGAAAGGTTATTCTTTCTAACCTTAGCCTGCACCGTGGCATTCGTCTCCCATCTCGTTTAAAAGAAACATTTGGACGCACTGAGGGACTGAGGAATTAAATCACAGAAGTAATTATGAGGCGAATGGGGTTGGTGCCATTTGTGATCGAATAATTATAACCTTACACAATATTCATGAAGTGGAGAAGCTGAACAATTGGAGGGCATAAGAAAAAAGACAAAGGGTTATGACTCAAGTTCACATTCATTTAATGCTCCAGAGATTAAACTCATTTGACAAAAGCAATCATACAGGTGTCAGAATACAGGTGACGATAGATCTAGAAAAAGCATGTTGGATATGAATCTGTAACAGCAACTCACGTCAGTGCTGCTCAATTTAAAAGAGACCAGGGAGTCATTTTATTAAGTGGTGCTCAAGCCATTATAGCTTTACAAACAAGACACAAGGTAGAGGAAAGGACCTCGCCAAACAAAACCTTCAGGAGGAGCAAGAAAGCATACAGGTTGCCTTGACAACCGTAATTGGGGCAGCATGTTTAGCTCAGAGCTGCATTAGTTTGACTCTACTGCCATCTTATGGCGGGAGGTCACACTAACACTTTGCTCCTCGTAAAATGGAAAGTTTGGACAAACACTTCATTAAGAACACCAACAAACCAGAATGAACAATAAATAACACATTGAATATAGATATATGTATATATCTATGTGTGTGTGTGTTTATTGTGGCATCATGATTAATAAAAAGGTAAGAAATGAGCATTCCCTACACACGAGAGAGAGAGAGCGAGAGAGAGCGAGAGAGAGAGAGAGAGAGAGAGAGAGAGAGAGAGAGAGAGAGAGAGAGAGAGAGAGAGAGAGAGAGAGAGAGAGAGTGTGTGTGTACGTGAGTGAGAGAGAGAATGAGACAGGGAGTGTGTGTGTCTGTGTGTGCACTCTTGACTGAGTATGCAAATGGTTTCTGACAGCGTGGGTCTTGACAAAGGCCAGGGACCTGTGGAGGGAGAGGAAACTGTGTAGCTTCATCCAATCATCAGTCAAGAGTACTGCGAGCAACACTCTGCAAGGCCTCCATGTATCAAAACATGCCTCTCACACACATACATGTACACACATGTGTAATGTTAACCAGCAACATGTATGAACTTGTGGAAGTACATACTTAAGATTGCTGAAGTGTTGAGAACTTCTGCCCTGGGATATTTTTTGGAAAGATTCAAGAAAGCACAGAAGGTGAGCGGTGTTTGGAATCAAACTTTCTGTTCCAATGGTGGTTAAAAGAAAATATTCTGTTTGTGTTAAAAGCATGCGTAAGCTAAATCTGTCTGGGGAGATTTTAAAAACGATCATTATGACGAATAATGTAAAAAAAATAATGTGTAAATAAGGGACTCCAGAGTAGAAAAGAATGTAAGAAGTATTTCCACAAAGTATGTTGGCAACACTGTTTATATAATGTAGGTAACATAAATTCAGTTAATTGAAATTTAATAAATAAAAACAGAATATAGTTTCATTATTTTCAGTGAAAAGCTATTTTAAAAATATTCATGGTGTATTTTACAGTTTTTTTTCCAAAACAATTAAGCATTTTTGTTGGTGTTAATTTTCTGAGCATGAGCGTTACATTTTGGGTGAAAATTATTCAACATATTCTCAATGTTGTAAGATAAAAGATAAACTGCATGTAAAGCTATATACACATTACACAGTAGCAACAATTACCGAGTCAAAAGCAATTGGTCTTTATTTAGATTCTTAAATCTGCAACTTCAGAACATTACAGATTACAAATAATGTTGACAACACATTTCTTCATCATGTTTGAATCAAATTTCCTGAATGGAGTTACAGAATAAGAGAAGCCTTTTCAGACTCACGCAGCCCTTTGACCTCAGTGTTCTGTCATGTAGCGGCGACCTGGTGATCCATGCTGCAAATACCGCCATTAGGTCGTGATAGAGATTTGGGGCATCATATCTAGCATCAAGGGTATTGTGTGCCCACATAGATTACTTCACTCCAGAGGGGGAGGGTCAGATTAAGGTGATCCCTGTTTTCACTAATTCACTGACAGCACAAGAACCCAAACATGTCCCAGCCCCTGCGAACTATACGAGTATGGAAACTGTGAGCATTTTAGCCAGAAAATCATTGAAAATAGGCCATTTCATAGATGTGTGTGTGTGTGTGTGTGTGTGTGTGTGTGTGTGTGTGTGTGTGTGTGTGTGTGTGTGTGTGTGTGTGTGTGTGTGTGTGTGAATTGGTTGGTGGGTCAGAAGGACTCCACACTCACAGGAAGTGTAGTAGTGGAAGAGGGGCGGGGTTTTGAAGAACATTGCGTGACAAGACTGAAGAAAACAGAGTGCAGCCTGGTTTCTGTGCACTCAAACCCCCATACCCCCCCACCCCCCTTCATTCCTCCTCCACACACACACACACACACACACACACACACACACACACACACACACACACACACACATCTATACTCATGCACAAGGCTCTTGTCGCCTCAGTTCAGGTTCTTCACTCTTTGCTTACCTCTCCGCGGTTTTTCTGCGGCCTTCGTCTCCTCGTCAATATCTGAACGCAGTCTTTTTTTCATCTTTATTCTATACTTTGCTCTATCATAGTCATACCAATGCATCCACATTATGAAAATAATTGATATTTATGTCATAATGTTATCTTGCATCATGCTACCACAAGAAGGCTGTATCATTTTAAAAGAAGGTAAACATTCAAAAGAATAATTTAGTGTTGTTCAATCAGTTATTGATCAAAGGACAGATATTCTGTCTCAGATTTCCTTCGTCTATTTTTGTTCCATATACAACAGTTCAATCTACAATTCTTCCTTTTTGTTATTGGTTATAAAGTTGTTACAAAGTTACCTTTGCCTCATCAACAGTTTCCTATTTAATACAAGTTCAGTGCTTGAGGAAACTAATAAACGCTCTGTACAGGCTGCATTTTCTATTACATTTTGGTTTTTATTCAACACTATCTGTAAACAATTTGTATTTTGCTAAATTGATGTGTGTTTTTACTGTATAAGTAGGTTATTGGTGTGTTTTAGATAGATTAAAAAGCCTGTTTTATGCCCACCCATAAGGAAAACATATATAGTATTGTATGCTTTACGGATTTATTGCTAAACAAATAAATAAATGTGCAAAACATGTTTCAGAATAAGGTAATAGTTGTCATACTGCTGGTGGGCTGGCAGAAATTGTTCATATGTTCACAGCATGGACACACTAAAAACCTTAAGCTCTTTAGAAAGTGAATTAATTAGCATAATTTAATAAGTAGTTAATCCTTTGTTTAATTGAGATTGTCTGCTTCTTTGTTCACTAGTGTCAGCAGCAAAAGTTCAACTGAAATGTACTGAAGCAAAGTCAAATGTAAAGAAACAGGTAAGAAGAAAACATTGATCTCTGTGATGTGCATACAGCATCATGCGACATTCTATTGCACTACGAAAACAAATTACAATCGTTTGAGAACTAATGTCTGAACTACATTAAAATGTGTATAATGTCTATAATACATATTTTATATATGATTGCATTAAGCAAAAAAAGGGGCGGGGGATATAAAACAAAAACAAAAATTCTCAATCACAGCATGTTGTTCTTTCATTTTATAAGTAATATGGTCTTTTTTTGTATTAAAAGGAAAACGAAAAAAAAGTGAGCAGCTCCCAGAACGGCTTTTGCGTGTTTAATATCACGTGTGTGCCTCACATAACACGCATATCCAAAATTGTTTAACGTAAATTAAATTGTTTTACATTCCATTCATCAAAACGCAAATACGCCTTTCAAAGATCCTCAATAACTGTTCAGTTTGCTTCTTTAACCGAGTGCTGAAAGAGCCGAACAGCTGCAGCGCGCTGCGGTGACGGAGAGACAGTTGCTCTATTGATTTACCTGCACATGAAGTGGCCACGTGTGTCAGCGGAGTCTCTCTCTCTCTCTCTCTCTCTCTCTCTCTCTCTCTCTCTCTCTCTCTCTCTCTCTCTCTCTCTCTCTCTCTCTCTCTGATAAATAAAGCAGAGGTCTGACCGCCTGCAGCATCCTAATTCAGCTCGAGCTAATTGACAGCAGGCCTATAACTCGCGCTCGACCCTCCTCTTCTTTCTCACGCGATCGTTTAATATGATAGGTGCTCATCTGAGCATGAGCTGAGGAATGGAGAGAGAGAGAGAGAGAGAGAGAGAGAGAGAGAGAGAGAGAGAGAGAGAGAGAGAGAGAGAGAGTCGGTGTATTAGTTCGTAGCCCTTTTATTGTTACATTAGCTCCAATTGTCCAAAAGCAAATGTATTAGCCTGTAATTATCGAACATATATCACCAGCTTAATAAGCGACCGGAGGGCGCGAGGTTGGAAAATGTAAAGTGATCTGCAGATGGATTTGACTTTTTATCATGGTGCAAATTAAATGAGATGTGCAATTGTGGTCCACTAACATCCTGCTCATCTGATTTCTAACGACGGGCTGTTGGCGAAGGAAATGAAATGGCCATTCAAGTTTGAGAGTGGGGAATGAGCAACACCAATCGTTTTGCTCCTGCACATGGGCCAATTCAAATCTCAAACGCAATAAATAGCCTGTTAGTAATGTATGCTGTTAAAAAAAAAAAAAACACTAGGCCTTTATGAGGTGAATATAAGTTTGTATACAATTCCTGATTTGTTCCAGCTGTAAAACAGTTCGAGTCGAGCTGGGTAACATATTTCAAAGCGCAAGAGAATTAACAGAAGTCTAACAGGTCAGATAACTTTCTAAAATATGTTCAAAAGCGGTTACAGTATGTGTGTAAAGTCATTTTCTGAGCTGCACCTATCGGGCGTCATTGACTGTATGGACTCGGGCCAAAGTCTGATTAAACACTTAACAGTGTGGTTCAACCCGAGTTCTCTTTTTGTATTTGAAATTTGACCAGATTCCTTATTTCAAAGCCTGTTTGAACACTTGGGGTCGGCAGGCCGCGGCTCCTTACGCACACGGAGCTATTTTGCCATAAGCTTATTACAGAAGGTCAGCAAGTCCCCCAGCCACGTGTTTTCAACTATGATGAAGCAATGGTACACCTCGCTTATTAAAGAGAGAGAGAGAGAGAGAGAGAGAGAGAGAGAGAGAGAGAGAGAGAGAGAGAGAGAGAGAGAGAGAGAGAGAGAGAGCATTCAATTCACAAAATTCACTTCTCGTGGGCATCATTTTTGACACATTTCATTTGCACGTCAATTCATGTCCCCTGACAAAAATGCATGCCTTTGAAATGATAAAGATAACAGCGGCTGTGATATTGCCAGCCCATTTATAACCATGCTATTTCTTTGCTTATATTAGGTTAATCTTTCGGAAGGAACGGGGAACTTTTCAGGAAAGCAGGCATGGATGGGAGCAGGGTCGGCCAAGGGGGAAAGGTCCCCACTCCTCAGCCCCCTTGTACTGGGCTGACGAGTGCGTCCTGACAGGGGTTAACGTGCCGTGAAGAGGTTAAACAAACGGACATTCCCTTCAGAAATCCTGCAGACACACACGGCCTTATGCGTGGGGAAAGTGGCAGTGTGGTCTCAGGTTTGAACTCGGGATTGGAGGTAAACTCACCTGACTGGATTTAGAGCTTGACAAACTTTTGACAGATTTGCTTATTTATTCAATGTTCTATATCAATGCACTGATATACATTTCAATGGTTTCCCTGATTTAAATTGGATTATATGATTTAGATATATTAATGAGGACATTTGTGTCTGAATGAATTTCCATCTAACCTGGTAAATCATCGTTATGACCATTACAAACATCATCCAAAAGGAATCTGGCATATTTTGTTTTGATCAGGCCCATTTTTAACTTTGATGTGTTCATGCTTGATTTGTTGTTGGGACTATCAGAGTAAGTAATGAATGGATTACTGGATTATTCATTTTAGTGTTGTCAGAGTGCAAAGAACAAGAAGAAAAAAAAAGTTATTTCCAAGCTCGGTCTGGTCTGTCCATCAACATTTTCCTCCCAAAGAACAATTACATCATTAGATGTGATACTCACATTGTTACTTATTAATGTATAATCCAATGTATTAAAAATACCTGTCGTCAAAAACCTTCAACCTGATCATTTAACTGTAGATATTGAAGGTTGGACCCTTCCATCCAGGGACCTGAAAATGACATTATGCTACATCAAGGAAGACAATGATAGATGTACCATATAAAAAAAAACTGTATTCTTAAAATGAGTGTCCCACTAATACAAATACATGCAGCAGAAGGATCTAGAAACTATGTTTCAGCAAAGTCTGAATGCAGTCTTAATAATGAAAGAGATAAACATGCATCACAGACGGAAAGTGGCATTTCTTGAGAGGGGATCATGTACAGTGAGTGGTTTCTTTGTAGAAATGCTTTTTTTTAGACGCTGCAACATCAGTAAAGTTGGTCTTGAGAAGGAAAACTATGTACCCGAAGGGTAAAGAAAATGCTTTTGGATACAAATGAGTGATTTGAGATCCCAGTGCAGCATGAGCAAGAGTAATTCCTGAACACTCTGAAGTTCATTGTGTTCTCTTAAATCTCTTCCAAGCATTTTTTTTTGTGAGGCTTGCGTTGATACAGAGCTAAACTTGCCTCTCTATGGTCTGGCATTTGCAGGGTATATGCTGTTGACTTGCACTGAGAGGATAGAGAACGGCAGAGATTATGGGCAATTAAAGCCCACTTTATGCTGGTCTGCTGGCGTCACAAAGTCTGGCCAGGAATGCTCACCTCGGCTAATACTATCAATGAGAACAAACTCTGCAGCATCAACTTATTATGTACAGTGAATTATTAATGCCAGAGCTAGCATGAGCCGGCTAAGCTGGCTTGCCAGTTATAAAAGCGAGTGGATTTTATTAGAATGTAGAAAAGTTCAGCAAAACCCTAAATAGCGAGAAGAGAGGAAGAGGCCTATTCACTCTTAAAACAGGCTACAATTACAAATATGAATACAATTAATATAAATGCCGATACATCTCATTGTTGTTGGTTATGGAGAAGCCAGAAGATCATAAGGGTAATTACATCTTATGAAAGTATTACAAGAAGGACATTTTTGGGTGCTTCCTCATGGTTCAAGGTTGTAAACTGCTGAGATGATGAAGAACTGAAGTATAACCTTAGGTGCATTGCCTTCTGTTCACCATTAGAGGGCCTTCTATCAAGCCCAAAACAAGTGTTTGTTAATAGGTGGCAGCGCTCAGATCTGTATCTGTATTCTCAGTGGTTCAATTTTGCCAGCTTCATTAATGTTTAGGGACAATTTCCTTAGTTGTGCCTGAATTATAGAAAATACAAAAAACACTAAATAAATATCTAAATGGGTCTGGGTTTCACTGTTTGTTCAGAGACATACATGTATATGAGTTTATGCATCACCTCAAATACATGTCAGCTGAGGTCACTATACTTCACTGAGTCACTAAGAAAACCTCTTAATGTAAAGGGAGCTGTGAAATGCCCCAGAGGAGATACAGGCCTTCCTGTCTCCGCCGGCCTCCAGTGTAATGAACTAGGTCAAACTGTCTCCACTTTCATTGACACTGTAAACCCCTACTGAGAGAGGTAGACTCAGAGCCATTAAAGTCACACTTGAGGGAGTAATGGCTGTTCTAAAAAGGGGTTGAGACGTGGGTAATTTCAAGAATTAAACACAGGAGACTGTCAAGGAAATATATTAATGATCCAATGTCTGCTTTACATACATTTGAAGCCATAATGTACGAGAAATACTGTCAATAGAAATACAGACAGACAATACAAATCTGTAAGTATCTTCACTTCTTTTTGATCTCCTTGCTCATCTGTATCCGAACAGAACATTGGGACGGATTATGGCTGCCAACAAGTCATCATAATCATTATACAGTCAATTTGGTTTTCTAAAAAAAAAAGAATGCAATTTAGCCTCACATCCACCTCACAGAGGTCTTCCATTTCCTCTTGGAGGATGACAACGCAAACTGCAACACTGTGTTTTGCTGCTTACAGGCTGTACTAAGGGCTGGAAAACACTCATTGCCGCCAACTGGAGAAACATGCTCCATTTGATGCAGCTGTATCCTGGAGCTCGCATGTGACTTTGTGTGGTGAAACTGTACTTCAGAGCTGCGGTGGCATGGAGGGGGCTGTGGCTGTGCAGCAGGCCAGCAGGTCATATGAAGCAAAGGGCACGCCAAGCTGGATAAGGATCAGAGGAGGAAAGAGGAAAGTGAGCGAGGGGCCTCTGGGTCTGGGCTGTCGGCCCCCAGAGCAGGGGGCACTGGCCGGGGTGCCACATCGTTCAGACGGCCTTGTGTACACAGAGAAACCTGATCTAATGTGCAGTTTTGACACATAAAAATATATTTCATTTTGACTGCGTTGCTTTGACTTTATTTGAGTATTTACATTTCATGCGGCTGAACATTTTTTACTCCACTACATTCACATGAGAGGTACTTTTCAGATTTAGATCTTGAAATTAAAAAGCATAGGTATAGGGTATAGAAAGTGTAAGACACTGTATTGTCAGAGATTACATCAGTTCCTCCAGTCCTTTCTGGTTTCTAACCCCTCGCTAAAAAAGTTCTCCTCATGCTGTGATGTATAAGAGTTGTTGGAGACACTTCCCCTCGAAACCACTCAGATGGTTTCATTTAAATAGCAGTTTGAATCACCGAGAGGAAAAAAGATCCACCTTTTTTTTTAAACTGCATGAAATTTGGGAAAAGTTAAAAAACAAATACAAATTTGTTCAGCTGATCAGTTTTTTCCTCATTCCGACCTCTCTGATTTACAACAGCAAAATGCTGACTGAGAATTGTAGAAGACTGCTGTGCTGTTTGCTTCAGAAAGGAACATCTGCGGTTATTGACAGCATAACAGATTTATTATAAATCTAAAAACCAATCCCAGATAAAACATATAAGCAAGCATGAAAGGCTGTCAGATCATTTGCTTTGACAAAATGACAGTTTCTGCTAACTTCTACATTACACGATCTGGGAGCAATAAATCAGAAAAGAAAAGTTGTTGTTTAATTCCATAACATATTATTTAGTCTTCTTTGGTGCAAATCTCGCTAACTAATTAGATTTTTGCAATAATTTGTGAATTGTATGTCTTATAGCCTCAAGATACTGTATCAGCTTCATCACATGACACATTATCCGATCGAGTGTATTATAAATTAGGTCGTTGTATTTTTCTCCACAACACATTAACGTTCAGTATTGAATGGCAGTTAAAATACATATTTAATAAAACATGTCGGATATATTTCGATGAATCCCACTGCATACATTTGATAAAATGTCTCGTCGTAGTACTACTGTGTGTTGATAATACGCTCGCGGGAGGAAACAGCGAGGCACAACGCAGGCAGGTGCAGCTCTCCAACACACGGCTCATGTTAATGCTGTCTGCGTTGAGTGTTAGGAGGAAGAGCAACATTACCGCTGATCCTCGGTCAAAGGGTAAGTCTATGGCCTTAAGGAGGGAGGTGGGGGGGAGAGAGAGAGAGAGAGAGAGAGAGAGAGAGAGAGAGAGAGAGAGAGAGAGAGAGAGAGAGAGAGAGAGAGAGAGAGAGAGAGAGAGAGAGAGAGAGAGAGAGAGAGAGAGGTAAAGGTCATCGGCGCTGACTGCTTTAAAGGAAATAAAAAGCTCAAATGTCTTGCCATTTCAGCGAAAAGGGTAAAGACGTCCGTCAGCACTCATTTAAATGTTTCAGATGATCTGATAGTAATGATTTTATCCTAATCTGTCCGATGATAACATGTGACTCTTCATCAGAAAACGGTGTTTGTGGCTCTTGCTCCCATTATGAAGCTGCAGATCAGTTTAGAGATGACTTTATGTTCATGTGTGTCTATTAGAGGCCTATAGCTTTTAAATGGTTATTTGCTGCTTTGTGGCAAATGTTCTTCGGAACTAAAAGCATGTTGCCCGAAGAGAAATTGAAAGGTTATGTTTAATTATAATACAATTAAATAAAAACAAAAAAAAATACACAATATCAAACTTCTGGTTCCACTGTTGTTTAAACACGAATATTAATTTCGATACCTCCTGATTTCCCCTGGTGAAGTGCAGCATGGAGCTAACGAAAAACAAAAATACGTAAATAATGGTGGTGTCAGCATGCACTGTACAACTCAGGCCAGTGCACTATAGTATAATTATGCCATAATTTAGACAAAGAGTTGTGGTTTGACTTCATTAAACTACCCCGCTCCAGACGAACATGCCTTTATGAAGAGTAATTTAGCCATTACGCAAAGTTTTGATAACCGTTGACATCAGCCGGATCTTCCAAACGCGTTTCACGTGCCATCGCATTTTAATCGTAATTCTGAACCAACCGAGGGGATGTAATTATATAGCCTACTTTATATAACAGACGTCTTGATGCCAAAGGTTATCCAAACTATATATTAGAGGCCTCCAGTGATGAAAACACAGGGACGGGTTTTTCTTGCGTTCGTATAATGGCATAAGGGAGCAGTAAGGCTAAGCACACACACACACGCACACCCACAAACGCACGCGCACACACACCCTTAAAAACGACAAAGCTGACTGTGAGCCTTCCTATGTCAGAGTGCAGCAGGGGGGGATCGCGATCAGGGGATGGCAGATCTTTATTTTGATTTGTACTTTAATTGACCTAAATAAAGATTACTGTACCACGGACAGAAGTTTTCTACTGGCTAAAGCCTCGAGGGGACGGACCTGCACGTGGAGAGAGAGAGAGAGAGAGAGAGAGAGAGAGAGAGAGAGAGAGAGAGAGAGAGAGAGAGAGAGAGAGAGAGAGAGCGTCAACTGACGCGGAGAGACAGTAATTCTCTTTTCCTTGGAAAACCCCATTTGCTATTGTGCTCGTCCAATCGCCGGGTGCGTTCGGTTCGTTCGGCGTTTGACTTGACGTTTCACTGTACTGCTGCTTCCGTGTCTCTGTCTCCCTCGCATCCCGCTGGCACCAAGGACATCCCCGTCCCGTCTCATGCCATGACACCACATCCGATCCCGGCGCAAGGGCAGCGACCCTTGAAATGACTGCTCGGATTTGGGGTTGCCTCAGCGCGCAAACAACACGGGATCCGCTCGGGTTTGCGTAAAAGCACCGTGAAATTGAGAGGAAAAAGAAAATATGCAGGAGAAGCTAAAGGACAACCAGAATCCCACTTCATCGAGGGCGTCGTCGTTTTTCATCGAGAACCTACTCGGCAAGGAACGGAATGGACACGATTCAATGTCGGACAGGAGTCGCGGGGGAGCTGGAGTGGAGACGGGCTCCACCGGCCGCGTCCTGAAAGTCTATCACACGGAGGCGAGCGCTCCAGCACCGGGTGGCTGCGGTTCCAGCGCTCGGTCCCCGTACCGAGACTCGCCTTTGCAGTGGTACCGCGGTGGAGCTGCCTTCAACTTCAGAGCGCTGGAAACGCCACATAGTGAGTCGAGTGTCGCCGTTATGCGTCCTAAAAATATCAAATGTATTTGTCAGGAAGAAATCTATAGTGGTAGCCTTTGGGCAACATAATACACACAATGTAGACCGTTTGTTGCAGCTGCTGCTGTTACTGTCAGCCGTGTTTTCCATTATTTGTATTAACTTTTTGCATGTATGTTTGCTAAAAAAAAATAATGATGAATAATGTACAAATTCATGGACAATTGGTACTTATTGCATACTGTGTTCGGGTCACACTGATTTTTTTAATTTTATTTACATGACTAATTGGTTCCTGTCGTCGGGTCGTTTCTTTCTTTCTGTGCATGCATTAAAGTTAATGACTTTAAGCCAGCTTTGATTCACATGATGCGTTTTGCCTCGTTAAAAAACACAGTCAGGGCGAGTCGAGTGTGGAGAATGTTGTGTTGTTGTATCCGTGACTCCGTCCATCCATCCCTGAGCTCACCGAGCTCCCCATTCCCGTTTGAAGGCTCAAAAACCCTAAGGCTGAATGTTTGTGTGGTCACGCGTATCTCGTCCTTAATTGTAACACACCAGAATATATTGCATGGCCGCTTGCCACCAAGATATCAGTGTCTCGGTCTCAAGATTGCGCACGTCGATTACGCAAAAATTCCAAGAATAAATCCCCAAACAGACGCGGAGGAGCAGTGCGCGTCAACGTGACGCTTTTACGCACGTTCAGTGTCATTTGTCCCACTTGCCTTAACACCAAAACTAAGTGCTCCTCTTCTTGAAACCTACAGTCCGACTGTTTGATTTTAGCATTCCAATACCAACAGCCTTGGTCCACAAGGGATGGAAGCCTGGTCGATGCAAAAGTCCACAAAAATCGATACTTGTTTTCATTATTAACTCATGAAATGCAAATAAGTAGTCGGGTTTCTTCTGGTACAGGTATCACGATCGGGCCTAGTCCAACATCACTTTACGCAATCACAACAAAACGTTTCCCCATGCGCACCCCAACTGACAGGTAAATGATGGTTTTCAAAAATACGACTAGCATTCAAATTCAAGTGCATTGACATTTGAAAGATGTTTTGTAGGAGACGTTTGATCTCTCCAACTTTCCTGCAAATTTTCTTCTGATGCACCATTTGTTGGTTTCCTTATTGCGATAGACTAAAATGTTCCCCCACATTAAAACACATTGAAGTAAAGCAGCAACAACAGAAAGCTGTGCTGAGAAAACGTGCCTTGAAAGTCATTCATGTTCCTGCTTTTTCTTCTTTCAGGTCCAAGAGATAATACAAGTTTAGACGACCACTGCTGCTCCGTATCGACCAGTGACAGGTGCTCCCCCGCCGTGTCCGAGCCGATGACAGAGGGCAGCGACGAGACGGACAGGAAAACAGCCGACAGCAACCTGACAGACGACAACGAGGACCCGCATAACGGGTTCGACGCACGGTCGGAGCCGGACGCATCCTCGGACCCGAACTCCACCCGGAAGAAGAAGACCCGGACCGTGTTCAGCCGCAGTCAGGTATTTCAGCTGGAGTCCACCTTCGACTTGAAACGCTACCTGAGTAGCTCGGAGAGAGCGGGACTAGCAGTGTCTCTCCACCTGACAGAGACTCAGGTCAAGATCTGGTTTCAGAACCGGAGGAATAAATGGAAGAGACAGCTGGCGGCGGACCTTGAGGCTGCGCACATCCCCCACTCGACCCAGCGGATTGTCAGGGTGCCAATCCTGTATCACGAGGGACCCGCACCCTCTGCAGCTATGGGGTTCAACCTGAGCGGACATCCTCTTGCTCCATCAGTCGCGGGCTTCTCCGGCTCCATCCACTACCCTCTGTCCTCGTTTGCTCAATCTATGAGCATGTTAAGATCACAGATGACCGGTTTGGTGTAATGACTGTTTAAGACTAATATGCCCAGCTGTTTGTTTATAACATAAAGTCACCCTGTTAATACTGAGTCGTGCAATAACCCACACAGTCACAGAAAGCTGTTGACTGCGTCCAAAGATAAGAGCCGCAGAGACATGAATTATACGACACATAAAGGATCATCTTTAAGCCTCCAGGAGTTTGTGCTTCTGTCCCAGAATAACAGCCAAGGCCGAGAGCAAGGAAAGCGGAAGCTGCTCATGTACTGTATACTATACTGTATGTTTGAATACACACATATTTTTGCAAAGTTTTATATTTAAGGCCACACATTTTTCCAACTTTGTCACTTTTTCCACATAATAAAAAAAACTACAACCACACAATTGTCTGCTTTTCTTTTGTTTATATGTCTGTGGAAACGTGAAGGGTCACACAGATAAGTGTTTATAGAGAGGAAAGTGTACACGTGACACAGCGAGAGAACGTTTATCAGGAGATTATGTATTTTTTAGGAAATGGCAATGTTACCAATATGCTTGGAGTTTCTTCTACAATTAGACCTCTGGCTGGATCCAAACTCCTCCTTTTGTCGTCCAGCAGACCATCTAGTTCATTAAATGATCACTGGGAGAAAATGAAATATTGTTTGCCCATTAGTGTATAAATATGTACAACATATCTTTTTATTAATCAAGATACAAAAATGCACTGAACCGACTCATTTCCATCTCATTGTACTATTTTAATGTTTAGTGGACTTGTTTATTATAACAAATACCAAACAGTCAGCAAGTTGTGCCGCTGTGTTGATTGTAGAAAGTCAATAGTCCATATAACTAAATAACTGGAAACGCCACCTGTGAATTCATGCATGCATAACTTTATTTATGCAAAATTACGCGACTTCAACCCGTTAAAGATGAACAAAAACAGGATGAACAATGGCTACTTGGATGAAATACAATGAAGCTGGCTGAAATTGTATGAACAGAAACACAAAGTTTCGGTCGATATAACGCTAATTTACATGTCACTGCTTTAACTGAGCAAATAACCTTCGATTTACAGATGTATAACTGTGTACAATAAAGGATTCATCATAAACAAATGATCCGTTTTTAAATGCTATATGGTTACATACAGTTTATTTTTCAAATGTGAAAAGGAAACTGTTTTGTTGGTGCTATAATTTTACTAGACAATACAACCTCATATTGTGTTAAACGTATATGATTTAGCTAAAATGCAGTAATTGCAACTCAGAAGAAAACCAAAATACTTTAATTTTTTTTTTAATAATCGGATTTAGAGAAATACTATACGAAAATGCCACAGATAGAGACGCAAAGCGACGACACAAATGATAATCTGATTTACGTTCAGGTTTCAAATTGACAAACTTTTTCCCCCAAGTTTGGTACATCCACATCTGACTCCACTCCAGAAAGAATGCACGCTAAATCAAAACCACCGTCAATTGTGTCTCGCAGCGCGCATCCAGTATGGTGTAAAATAACAGTGACATTAAACTCTTTATTTTCCCGAGGGACCCCTGCAGCGCTCCGGACCCCGGGTCTCCTTGTAGCAGATATGAGAATGAATGGGTGGCGTGGAGGAGAGGGGAGGGGAGGGGAGGGGAGGGCACAACAACACTCTCTTGCCCTCCCCTCTCACCCCATCCCCTGTATATCACTGGTCCGCCGGCCTCCTGCACGCTCCTCTGGACCAATCAACGAGCACAGCGTGCTGCATCCGGCGTGTGCGGTGACGGTACATGCAGAGCATCAACAGCCCGGCAGTGTCTGCTCAGTGGCTGCTGCTATGGTGCGTGGAGCATCGACACGTTAGCGGTCATATTAACGTCCCGGTTGAGACTTGACGGTGAGTATTGAAGTAACAAAACAAAAAAAGGACTTCAGCGTTGGAGAATATGAACAAAGTGGACGCAACATGCCGACCCGCCGCCTCTCTGAAATTCACCATTGACAACATCCTCAATCTCAAGACAAGCGGGAGGAAGTGTGACAGTTGTCACCCCGGCGGACTTCAGGATGCCTCGGCCACGGCGATGCGTAAAGACGGTTTCCAGAGTCAACCCCACGAGCACGTAGTCCAGCGGCGCCAGGACCCGGACCGCCAGCTTAACGAGAGAGGTAAGCGGGGTTTTAGGGGTGAACTCGTAGCGTGCAGAGACTCCGGCACAACGCACCACACTCATCAGATGTGTCAGGTTTAATGCAGCAGCAGAGTTGAGACTTAACCACAGCGGGTTAAACGGAGTGTCATGTGTTCGCAGAGTTGATCTCAGACTGCACCGGAGCGACGGAGTCGGTCATCATCAGCCGCGGAGCCCCAAAGACGGCGACGGAGACGGTGCGCTTCGAGAGCGGGGACAGCAGCAGCTGCGATGACAGCAGCTCCACCACCACGGCCACGGACACCCACAAAGGGGCCAGCTCGGCCAAGAAAAGCAAAATCATCACGAAAAAGAAAACGCGCACTATTTTCTCCAAGAGACAGATTTTCCAGTTGGAGTCTACCTTCGACATGAAACGCTACCTGAGCAGCGCGGAGCGCGCGTGCCTCGCCAATTCCCTCCAGCTCACGGAGACCCAGGTGAAAATATGGTTTCAGAACCGCAGGAATAAATTGAAACGCCAGATCTCGACCGAAATCGACGGGACTGTTACCGATTTCCCCGAGACTGGAAAGCCCGTGGTGGTGGGGCAGCTCCCGGCCTTGTACAAAGAGAGCAACCTGCTGGGGAGATGCCTGCTGCCCATGCCGCTGCCCGTTGTTTACCCGGGGAGCAGCACGCCTTACCTCTGCTTCACTAACGCCAGCAAGTACTTCAGCCTGTACGACGGGGACGTATGATGGCTTCAGTCATTCCTCACGTGAAAAGAGACACTTTTTTGGTGGTCTGTTGCCAAGTTTCAAGCATTTAAGGTGTTTAGATGTTTGGTCGGACTTGCGGCCTTACTGTTTTATGAAGACTGCGAGTGCAACCACAGAGGAGTAGTTACATATCACTTAAACATAAGCTGATTCAATTGTATTTATTTTTCAGTCAAAGCTCTTGGTTTTGTATACGCCAGGCACTAAACCTGCTATAACACATAGCCGTTTTTTTTAGGAAATAGCAGGCTAAGCTAATGATAGCCTGAGGGAGGCCTAAACCGTATCCACCACATTTATTGTTTACATGACATAACATTATTATCAACATTCTTCTTCGTCTTCTTCTTATTATTATTATTGACAGCATTTCCAGCAGCCTATAAGCCACCAAAGAAATTACTAGCCTAGCTATTTGCATGCATTTCCTGTATCATAATGAATTTTGAATTACTGAAATTATCTATGAATTTAAATGAATGTAATTAACATTTTATTACGTTTCACGCATGTCTATTTTTTTCTGAGTATCCTACTATTCTTACTTTAGTTAACATTTGCCTATCGGCTTATTACACCATTTATTGAAACTGTAATTAAAACAACTTCATTCAAGAAAGAATTTTACAGAATTTATTCACTATTTTGAACTAAACATTTTGTCATTGTAAGTGTTTTTAATTGAAGACAAAACTGTTGTATCATGCGTGCATAAATTCCAAATTGCTTATCAAATCCATAACTAAAAGATTGATCTTATTATAAGTAGAAACAACAAGACCATTTAAACTGTAATACTTACAGTAAGTTAAGATAAAAAAGGACAAACTGCCGATGTCAATATCAAAATATGTAACTGGTCATACAACTTGAAAATTCAAGATGTAAACAACACATTTAGAATACCAGATTGGCAATATGATATGAGACAGACTTTTTTTCTTTCATGAGAATCTAAAAACATTCGTACATACATGTTGATCAATATATGACCGACATGTTTCCTGCATGGAGGAAGTGGTGGACAGACAGGAGGTGAGCCTCACCCCCTTCTCTGTCTCTGTGGAAAAGCCAGATATACGTACCTGGCAAATTCACAGACACTACACAATATTGTGAGCAAAACGAGCAACTCATTTGGTTATTCTTGGTTATTTGGTTATTATACAACATTTGGGGAAAACTGTGATCCATGCAGGAAGTGAACATACAGACAGGAGGTGATGCAAGTCCCTAAGTTTCTGTGTGAGACGCTGTCTAGATCCTCGAGCTGTCTTCCTGAATGGAGGCCACTCTGCTGTCGCACCAAAGCCACAGACCAATTTACCGGCAGCCTTGGCATAATCAAAAGAGTGTACTACACAATGGAAATATGTGCTCCCACTCAACCAAGCAAAGGCTCATTCATGGAATAGCTTCAAGTCAGGCATATTACTGAATATCTGACTTTGTGCTTTGGAAATACACCTCAGAATGCAGACGGAAATTAATGCACCACACTAACCTTAGGAAAAGAAAAGGGGTTTGTGTCTCTGATTCTTGGATAACACATTTTAGTTGTTGCATCATCTGCCTTGCTGATTGTGTAACTCTTTATAATATTGTCACCAAGAACAGTATTGTAATAAAAGAGAAAAAGTCAATAACCAGGAATAAATATATCAATATCAGGAGAATCCAGTGTATTACAACTAAAATAAAAATATAAAAGCTTACCAATATGTACTTCAGTAACTGTTGATATAATCTGATGATGATGATGTGAACTCTGCATGATGGTAAAGAGACAATATGATCGGAGTTAGTCAAAACTGGCTTCTCTTTAAAAAGCAACACTAAAATAAAAAAAAACTCACATGGCAAAATACGACATTCAACCGCAGATATTTTTTAAGATCTTGTATATTTATTATTATTTAAAGAGATTTATTATTTATTGTAATATCTAAAAGGATTGTGGCAGTCTGATAGCTTCACACTGCAAAGTTGTAATGTTTAGAAACTTGGACCAAATAACAATTTGAAATTTTATTGATCCCTGCCAGGAATGATTCTTTCCCTCACCCTCATTGTGCAACAAACTTCAAGCCTTAACCTAGACAACAGGACTTAGTAGTCTTAGTAGTGTAGAACTAAACTGCATCCAACCAAAATTTTGTCAAAAATAAAATTATCTGACATTCATTTTCTAAGGATGATAATAGACTTAATGCCATTTATTTTTCTACTACTGAAAATCCACTTCCTGCATTGACTGAATTGAAAGTGAGTTGACCTTATCAGTACTGACCTTTGACCCCCCCAGTGAACTTTGACACAACACTTACCCTTCACACAATTATTAATGTAGCATTAAATCATACTGAACAAAAACCTAAAAGGCAAACAGTAGGTGCATATCTATGACGTAAACAGGCTTCTATAGTAAAACTCAGGATAGGTTTTGTTCATTATTGACTGCACCAAATAATAGAGCATTTACATGCATTATTATGTATGTGTTTCAGAGACACACAATTTGTGTGTGTGCGTGTGTGTGTGTGTGTGTGTGTGTGTGTGTGTGTGTGTGTGTGTCAATTAATCGAATACAAGAGGCCTGTTATGTCCAGCAGGCAGTCTCGAGTTTCAGAGCTGTTAGAGAGAGTCACACCACCGCTCAGTACCCACAATCCCTGGCGGCAATCCGCTCAGACTTGATGGCAGACTGTCGAGATGCAAGGTGTGGCCAAATGGTATGTTATTAACATTTAAGTTCTATTTAATGGAGACATAAATTGAAGATCATACTATCTTAAAGGCACTTAGGCGGGAACTTCAGACTGCAGAGACAGAGGTAAGATTATTGTTAATATAAAGTTTTATTCATTATGAATGACCTTACTGAGACTCAGACATGAATGCACTAATTCACCTGAATGCTTTTTATAAGAAGTGCTAATTGTTTTTCAACCACTGTGCTCTTTTCATTTTCTTCCCCATCCTCCTCTCCCATTCTCACTGTACTTGCCTCCCGCGTCTTGCCTTGTCATTGCTCATCACAGTAGTCTGTGCACTGAAGCCTGACCGTGTGCGATTATGACTGAATGAGAAGGACTGAGGAGTAGAGTGCGTAACAAAGAGAGCGAGAGACACAGAGAGCGAGGGAGGGAGGAAAGAAGCAGTTGATGAGTGTGTGTTTGTGTTGGAAAACCTACGATCACGTTTGTATTTCGGCATGGGTTTGTGCCTCTCTATAGCTGAGGTCGGGCTGGTCAGGAGCAAGGAAGTCCTGTTCCTGTTGGTTGAAGAGCGGCTGCGTGTGTGTGTGTGTGTGTGTGTGTGTGTGCGTCCGTGTGCGTGCCAGTGTAAGACTCTCTGGCAGCTCTTTTCTGCATGACTAGACGGAGGCCCCTCTCTCAGCTCGCTTGTTACTTTAACCTCTGTTGACCTCTCACAGTCATCTGACAAAGGTCATCGCCCAAGACGATGGGAGAGACTGTCCCTGAACATGTTTCTGCGACATGAAAGCACAGACAGACTGTCACCAATAGAGTTCAAATAGGATCTCATCGAGATTCTCTGTTTTAAGGTCTCTAAGCCAATGATGTATGCATTGGTCATGTAGGATAAACAACATACTCAATTTAGTGAGGATTCATTTTCAACCACATGCAGCTCAACAATGTTGGTTGCCTGATGAGACACATTTAAACACAAAGTGTGTGTTTCCAACGTCAGTTGAATGTCCAAGGATTCCCGCGGGGTGTCCCGATGCAACAGAGGGCAACTTGGGACCAAAACTACATGACAGCACATTGTAAAGTAAACAACAAGCTATTAGTTAGAGGGGGGAACCTGAGACTGGAGGTTGGTGTGTGTGTCACACTTAAAGACTCTTTGATGGCCTATTGATCTGCTAATTTAGTCAACCCCCCTTCTACATGGTGCAGATTGCTGGAGGAAATTGAACGATGGAAGAGGGGATGAAATCAGATAAAAGTAAGTGATACAGAGACAGTGATAAGAGATGAGAGAGTGCAGGGATGAGACCAGATTGGACCTTAGCCAGCGATTAATTGCAAAGCAAGCTAAGAGAGAGAAAGAGAGAGAGAGAGAGAGAGAGAGAGAGAGAGAGAGAGAGAGAGAGAGAGAGAGAGAGAGAGAGAGAGAGAGAGAGAGAGACTAAAAACAAATAAAGTTGAATGAATGAATAAATAGATTTAGATCATGCAATATGAACAATATCAAGCAGTGTGTGCATGATTGCACAAGTCTTCCTCCTCCATGGTTTGAACTGCCGCCAACAAAAAGATTTAAAAATGGTACTTTAAAACTCAATTTGGACAATTATCCGTTTGTGACAATTTACCAGGTGAACATGATGCTGTACTCATCAGCATGTTGTATTATAATATATTGAACAGCAGATACACGAGAGTATGATGAGCTGGTGTCGCGGTTATCCGGGCCAAGACTTATTTTTACGTGCACGGCTGATTAATTACAGTACGATTAGCAACTTGAGATGTGAGACTTTCTGCTCTCCACACAGATTCGATTGGTCAATACTGCATGTTGAAACCAGAACACTTCTGTTGCCAGTCTTGTCGTTCCATTGCCTACAGATTCAGCATGTTCACCCAGAATCTGTTCCTAGAGATTAAAGACAATCTTATATATATATATATATATACACACACTACGTTTACACCCGGTGAGGCTGCTAAAGTCGGCATGTGCTCATATTGACAAGGACAGCATGCTGATGTTCAGCAGGTTCATCAATGTTCATCATCTCTGTGGGTTAGCTCCCTTTTTTCATTACGGCGCTAGAGCTGATATCACTGTGTACCACGAATGTCTGTGTTGTTGAGATATTTCAGTTTGGACCAAAGTGGTAAAACGACCGACAACAGCCATGTCAGCCGTAAGGTCATGCTGCTCGCGTAATGTGTGTGCCTACATATTTGGGTTGTATTTCAGTGTTTGATACAATCAAGTAATAGCAGAACTGCCTTCACGTCATAACCCCATTAATTAACACATCATACTCGTATACGTATCATCATCTGAAGAAATAAAAACTCCTTGCTTTAGTTTAGCGTTTAATAACTTCCTTGCAATAATTATAAGTTATATGTGGGTGGCAAAAAAAAAGCAAAATGAAAACAACCTGTATTTAGATACCTTACTTCATATAATCTTGCTTTTTGGATATATAAGCTTTTTATCGATACCGCTACATTATGGTGAAGAAATTAATGATTACTTAGAATGAAGCATTACCATTTGGCTTTTGGCAAAACTACAAACAAAACATGTCAAAGTAACCCAGTTGCATCACATATTTGTAAAATAATCAAAGTATAATTATTATTTTTGTTACATCTTGTAGTAATGCACGCACGCACGCACGCACGCACACACACACACACACACACACACACACACACACACACACACACACACACACACAGTGTATCAATTAAAGAGCGTCGTCTCCCACGCCCTCCCTCACGTCCTGTCCCCTCAGACACTCTTGTCAGGGTAATGTGCCATTAATCTACCACTGAAAAAACATTATTGGCCAATCAATAGGTAAGATGGAGGGATAAAGGCAGAGGAAAGAGAAGAAGGAAGGAGGAGATGAGCAGGAGGCAGGGGAGGGATGCTCTAAGTCTGGGGGGCGTTTGAGCGAGGGAGGGGGTGTCAACACTTATCCATAATACCAGAGAACGAGCTTCCCTATTTGCAGACATGGAATACTCAAAGTAGTTTAATGCTGACAGTCGATATAGAGCCATTAACAAGAGATAGCGTTGTAAGGGTGTTCCTACGTTTTATACCCCCCTTCTCTGTCCTCCACAAACCTGCATAATCTCCATATCATTTTGCTTGGATTGCATTTAAATGCTTTAATCCAAAACCTTACTCATGTTTTATCACTTGGATTAAATCAAAGCTCTGGGTGTTACAGTGAGGACACGTACATGTAGCTTAGCAACATCACATCCTGTTCAAAGACACAGAGAATTATCACGTTGTTGTTGAGTTAACAGCAACGCAACACAATGCTGTGGGTCTCCTATCAGTGTGGCACAAACGTGTACATTTAGGCCACACCCCCAGGGGTGTTTTTATTAACAGAGCTTGTTCTATGTGTTTTGGCCTCCGCACCCAAACAGCATTTTAGGTTACTTAAACAGAGCTTCTCTGGCCAGTTTGGAGAATTTCAGAAACTCTGTTAGAGGAGACCGGGAACTGTAAAACAGAGTTTTAGGCTTATAACACCACAGTTATCCTTTGTGAGGCATCATTAATGAGGCAACATGCCATACCACGTACAGTCACTCCACTAGAATAAGGAGCAGAGGAGTCAGAATAAGCTGCAGAGGTCACTGCTAACATCCAACTATCCCATAACACAGACGCTGCCGCTAACGTCGTTGCTGTTTAAAACATTGTTTGTGTGGATTCCTTTTGTAGAATAAAGCAGAAAAAAACACTGTTTACCGAAATACCTGTTTTTGTGTGGACGAGGCCAGATATTCCAGCCAGACGTTTTTTAGACTCATGTTGTTGTGGCCACTGGTGTTGAAATCAAAGGTTTAATTTAATTAATGCGTGTTACCAGGTGTGATAAAAAATGTGCAAACTGTGCCAGCACTTATCTGTATCCTGTCCTCAAAACAAAGTCACACTATGGGAAAAGATTCTTACTGTGGCACTGAACACACTTATGTGCACACATGTCGACACACAAGGATGGCCCAATACACCTTCAACTACAAAGGTTCATTCAACCTTCCCACGCACACCTTGATGGTCTTGTTCCACAGGATGCGGTCATCCAGAGCTAAGCAGAGCAGAACATGTACTGTAGTGTGTAGTTAGTGTAGCGGAGCTGACCTGCATGCCTTTAAAGTGACGTGACACACAGTCCCACCCTTGGGACCAGATAGACACTGCTGCCATTACAGCTTCACTGGATGCTGCTGGATAAACAGCTGCAGTGAAACCCAGTCCCCAAACACCCAGTCAAGTTTTTTGTTTCAATACTGTTGCACATGATCAAATTAAGGCTCTCACATTGTGATATAGGAGAGCGAGTAACAACAGAAAGCTCTGTTAAAACGGATTAGAGCCATGTCGAGGTTCCACAGAGTTATATTGTTGTACGTTTAAGCTCCATTCAGTAAAATTTTGTATTGGACTAAAGTCAATTCTAATGTTATCGTGATGTGTTCAAATGTAATCTTGTAACATGGAGCTATCGGTGAGAAACTTGAAAACATCTATTTCGAGAGGGGAATTATGGTCGTAGTTCACCATACTAACACAAGCTCCAAGCACCTTATAATACATCAATACAATTATAATCTTTTATTTCCATATAGTTTGTATGGTGTGCTTTTATACACAGCACCAAGTTAGAATGACTTAAACAAACTCAACGGGAATCGTTGACAATAATAAATGTTTAAAATAATTGTCTATAAATGAATTGGAGATGAATCAAGTGAAAACGTTAACCTATTGGATAAACAAGATGTCGATAAACAGCATCATTTGTAAATGAAAAAAAGGTAATAAATTGCATTGTTTGACATCGTAATACTAAGCATATGGCAAAATTGCAATTACATTGAATCATGCGGCCTCTGGTGATTCCACCAGAATGATCTTGATCCACTATCCAAGACTTTTCCCAAATGTGCTTCCTTTCAAATCCAGAAAAAATAATCACACTGTGTTTCTTGGTGAACACAATTCACGAAAAGGAGCTTTTCACATCTCATCTCATCATTATTACTTTTTCCTTCACAAGGCAAAGGGGGAAAACAGGTTTCTAGTTTAGCTTCCCTGCACTGACATGATGGTAGACAAGGTGTTGACTTCGGAGCTTTGTGTATTACCATTAATACACACCAAAGTATTCTGATTCAGCTCCGACACTGACAACTTTGACATAAACCTCTAATTTATAGTGTTGATACTGCACTATGTAGGAAGTAAGTATTGCAAATGTCAAACAGTCACTGTACATGTAGTGGACGACATGTCAAAGTGAGAAGGAAGAATACATTACTGGCTAGCCAATGCCTGAGCTCTACTGTGCTCTCAGTTAGATGACCAGCTCTTCCAGCAGAGCAGGTCCAGACATTCAGCCAGCAGCATTGTTGTGATACAGTGGGCTTCCAACTGTGAAGGCTGGAGGATCAATTTGATGGTCTGGCAACTGGTGTGGCTGGTGACTGTGTTCATTGTTCACGAACCCTTCTTGACTGTATGCAACATTGTGTTTGCAACGGTTAATCAAGCATAAACGGTCAGAAATAAAAGTTAGCGTGCTAAAACAGTAGTCCAAATTTGTTTGCTAAATTAAGTGTTGCCAACACAAAGAACAAGACTCAACGGAAAGACAACGGCAGGGTCTGGATTTGTTATAATATGCTCTCTGTATTACTTCTGATATGGATGTAAGACTGAACATAGTGTTTACTGCAATGTGCATGCTGTAGTTAGCATTTATTCCAGCTGTATCATACACTATTAAGATATAACATCAATAGCTGTATGTTTTAAGAGCCGCGTACAGCAGGTTCGCATAGTAAGTTCATTGAGTCACTGCCGTCCCTGGCTTTGGCGGAAAAAAAAATCCTAGGTCATCCATAAAAAAAGTTAAATATGCTCAACTTTTGCCATAGCATATTGTTGGGCAGCGTAATATTGTGAATTGGCTTAGATTAAACCTTAAAATGCATGGATTTACCACTCAAACTGGACATCCTGGGTTGTATTTTATCCTCTCACCTGGACTTGAAGCAATACACCCACACACATGCAGACCCTTGTGTTTATGAAAACCTAGACAACCCAGCAATAATCAAAGGGGTAAAGTATTCTCGAATGCAGAAATGTGCAGATAGAAAAACAAAGAGTTGTGTGCTTAAAGGATTATGATGTTTTAGTGAGATGATTCTAAAAATTAGATTCATGGCATGTGAACCTGAGGCAAAATAAAAAGGAGAAAGTCAATTACTTTGACCGAACTTAAACATCACTAGAAAAAACTAATCATTAACTTACAGAGCTAAACGGAACAAGTACACTAGTTAAAAGCGGATGGAAATTAATTGACAGGAATAGTTGCATGATAAAACAATGAAAACTGAATTATTATTTACATCGTTTCCGTTGTGTCTTTCATTTAGAATATGTTGTGTTTGCTATCACTCTAGTGATAACTCTCTGTCACTTCCTCACAAAAAAAGACACAACAAACACACCTCTTAGCCCTGAAGCGAGCAGATCTCTTGAGGATTGTGCTCCCCTCTGGCCAGTTCAGGGGAGGCTCTAAGTGCTCTGTAATAGCCAGCAATCAGCACAGATGGATAGAAACCAACGTCTCGCCCTCAGGAAAGAAATATAAATAAATAAGATGAATAAATAAAAGCCTTGTGTCCTCACAACCACATACTGCATTGGGCATGTGTTTTATAATGAATATAGATTGAGAGGTTGAAATATTTATGGTCCAGGGGTGGTGTGAGTTTGGGGGTGGGGGGGGCTAATGGTGTGAAATCGCATCCCAAGTGGACGGAAATGAAAAAGGAAAATTCCTCTTGGTCCGGAAGCTTCCAAGCAAGCCTTTGTCAACTGGGAATCTGTAAAGATGCTTCCAGCGATATACCTTTTCTTTTCTTTTATTTGGTGTTAAAAACAACCTTAGCTGAGGTAGCATTGCATTGGGTAATATTGTCATATGTTTGCATGTATGTACTGTGAATTCTTATTTAAAACAAAAAAACATCTGCATTCTCAATCCCTGTGTAATGTCACAAAACAGCCTCGCGTGGATCAAAATTGACAAAATGCCTTTAGACCTCGTTTCCCCTGAAGTGACCTATACATCCCCATTACCTAATTTGCTCGTATGAAGCTTTCACCTAAGAGCCATAAACAGTTAAAGCCCTCCATTGGTCAGTGGAGAGGTGTCTGGGGACACAGGCTGACTAAGAACAGCCCAGGGGCCAGATGAAGAATAACTGAGTAGACTGCTTCGGAGAGGGAACATATTGTCCCTGACAAGGACAAACATTGGACTGATAAACAAGTAGCTCGGGGTGAGCAAGCGTTTTAGGGAAGCATGAGAGAGAGAAAAAGCAAACTGTAAGCGGTAACAGCGAGTCAGAGGAGATGAGCCGAGATGAGCACCGACTCCAAAAATAGTCACACCGAGGCCTTAGGAGAGCTCCGAGCTTCAGCGATTCTCTTTTACATCGTTACCTGGGATCAGCCTCAAGATGTTTTGTGTATTTGTATACAAACACAGGGATCTGTGTGTTTTGTCTGTCTGAAAGAATATTTGTGATGTTATGTACAGGTTATGTGTAAACATGTTCATATGGGGGCATTTAACCAAATAAACGTGAACATTTTGCTGCTTTAATTCAGTTGATTGAACTGTGAAACACTAGAAAGCGTTGCGGTAACCCTGGTTAACCCCGTGGCTCACCAAGGCAACTGAAATGCAATGTTCATCACTGCGTTGCACACCAATTAAGCAGACAGAGGAGAGATGAACATGAAACCGAGGTCGACATTAACTACTTTTGCCCTGCAGCGCTGAGATTGTCTATCAATAATAACGTGCATGTCTCTTAAAAGCGTCTCGCGGCTCTTCTGGCGATGATAAAAGAACACGTCATCTGAGATCCCTCTTTTCAGAGCTGCACTACTCCCGGCACTATCGCTACTTAGGAGGCATGACGGATGCTTGTTGTCGGACAGAAAAATATTCCCGTCTTGAAGTAAATATTTTGTCCTGCATTTGAAGGGCGGTTTCAAACTTAAGTGTTTTAAAGCGTTGTTTGGGGTTCGGGGGCTTAGATGAGTGCCAGGGAATATTTGAAGCAGGCAACTTCTGGTGGCAGGCAGAAAAAAAAAAAGTTGATAGTCAGTTGGGAGGGTTTAATAATAAAACAAGAACATGTGGAGACTTGCTAGAGTTAAGTACACTTAGGAGTGCACTCAGAAGTGTTGTGGAAGAGATACCGGATGACAAGTTGGGACGAGGAGGTGCCATGAAGATGGTTAACAAACCGCAGCTCAGAATCTGGGTCGATTCTCTGTCGATAAAGAAAACAGATTTGCCTTTATGGTGATTGAGAACATTAGAATAATCATACGATTCCCGCAGACCTGATTAACAGACTGTTATCAAGCACAGAGCTGGAAGACTTCTGCCTTCATACCTAGAGGCAGTTAATGGGAATGTCTTCCATTCATAAGCAAAAATGACTGAGTGCTGGTGTCTGGATGCTATGATGCTACAGATTGAACAATACATGTAAGTGCATTTCACTTATCTGTGTACAAACATAAGAATGTGAACACAAGTGTGTGTCTGTGAGCGTGTAGCCTCCCTCCGCCATCAGGAGGTTTTAATAGAGTAGTATATTCCTTTGCATTTTACATGACTGTAGGGCACGCTGCTCTCGCCTGTCTGCTCTGCTCAGATCAGACGCTCAAATTGGAGCACAGAAAGGACTGCAGGTCTTCATACTATCCCGCACTGTAATGTGTTTTTGTGCCTTTATGTGTGTTCACAGGCATGTGTGCATACTTCACATATACCCCCAAAATGAATTCATAGTATTTTTCAACACTTTTAGGACTATATCGGATATGCCAACATTCTGTCGGAGCAAAGTCTGAATTAATTCGCTCATTGTGCTTCAACACTATACACACACTGGCCTGGGTTGTGTTTTGTTGAGCCAAAAAAAGTTAACTGAATCTAAACTGCATCATTTTAGCTACCAGCATGTATTGCAATACAATCTTTAATACACATTCATGGTCCCCAGAGGGTGAATTCCTGACTTCGAAGAACCCTGATGTTTCATCCAGGGCAAAAAAAAAAAAGTCCAGTTCTTTAGTTCGTGAGTTTAGTAATGAGGAAATGTTGATATCATCATAAGGTAGATACCAATGTTAGGACACTAACACTAACACCAATGTTAGGACACTAACATTGGTATCGACCTCAAAGCTGTACAGCCTCAAAGAGGGGCTTGACATTTCATTTCCATTTACGTTACCGTCTTTGATACTTACCCCAACAACACCATCTCATGTATTTTTTTCCCAGAATAGCTAAAGAAAATTGCGTATTAGCAACTTTTGGCTTGAGATGAAATGGTGAGGGCAAAGCCATGTTTTTTTGTTTCTTTTTCTCTCTCTCTGGCAGTTAGACGTCTCCAACCATCCAGTCGAACGTTTGTCTTTGTTTTCACAACACAGGAACAAGTCTCTGAGGCCTTTTTCTCACACTTCTCTTCTCCCACGCCCCCATTGACATCGGTATTAGAGACAGCCTAAAGTCTCTGAACTATTCATGTTTCCATTCGAAAAGCCAGATTAATTATTTATCACTCTGTACTTTAATACAGAATACACAATCTTCATTTAATCCAGGTTCAGATATTCCTCACCTATTCCTAACATACACAGATACTTTTTTCTAAAGCAGGAGGGAAGATTGTTAAAATTACAGACATATTTCCAATGTCTTCCCAATTTAAAGCCAAGACGGAATATTGCCCACAGCGAACACGACGCTACGCTGAAGATCAATGTTGGAAATGCAAAAGACATGCTTGATAATAGTTTACCTCAGACTTTCCCTCAGACATCTTATCTATTATCACAGCTGCTACGAGCAATGAATACTGTACCTAAGACTGCTCACGCTGAAGCTGGCCGCAGCGTGCAGGCTTGCTGAGCACGGAGAGCCAGAAGAGGGACCGTCGTGTTTCCACACGAGAGAACAGTGAACTGGACTGTATGACCAGAGAGAGAGAAAGAAAGAGGGGGTAGACAGCAGATGTAAAAGAGACCAGATGGAGGAAAAGGGACAGGAAAAACATTATCTGCGTTCATTAAAGAGACAATAAAGTTTAATACACTCGTCAGTCTCCAACTGGGACATACTCTTCAGTCTCTTAAGGCACATTAGGGTAAAGAGAGTTATACTAGCGCGGACTGCGTTTTAAAGAAATGACTGTAGGGATTTACAGATTTTGCATAGTCTTTTGTGAGATTTTTTTTAATGCAGACACACACCATGTGTTTTGTAAGCCCTGTGAAAGTACAAGTGTGCTGCTATGTGTTTCTGTGTGTGAGAGCATTTATGTTTGTGTCTTTTCACTTAATGCAAATTTAATGAGACCTGCCCTGCTTCCCTGAAGAAATTGCTGCCAAATCCTCTCATCCCCACTGACAGGGCGCAGAGTGAGTGAAGAACTATTAAAAAGACTAATTGCCAACAGGATAGACTTGTCAGACAAAAGGTGCAATTTAGGCTGACGACATAAACTCATAAGAAAAAGAGGGATGAATATAGGAGGAGATGGACAGGAAGAAATAAAGGTTGTCAGATTATAATTAAACGCCTTCAGAGTTATTTTTAGACAACACAGTATTTGGGCCGGGTGAAATGAAAGGGCTGACCAATTGTTTTGATATCATAAAAACACTATTTAAAACAGTGCAGGATGTAAATCAAAAGAGCTACAATTTGAATTATGTCATACTTCGTTTTAGTGTTTGAACAAACTCTACAAGTGAAAGTTAAACTGGCGGCTGTTGATTTCACCGGCCAAAATGACAACTCAGTACCTGGTTAATATGCTCTCTGCATCTCAGTGTTTACAGGCCAAAGACTCAAACAAAGGTGGTTTTGTCAAAGACAAAACACCACTATCATTTATAAATTAAGGAAGGAGCCTTGTGTCGACACAAACACAGTGAAAAGTATTTTTCAAGATAAACAATCTCGGTGAACGCTTGCATCTATTTCATACAGATAGTTGTTGAATCAATCAAACATAAATGTAACAAATGAGTACTAATCTAGGGCAAAAAATAGCACTCAAAAGGTGTGTGTGTGTGTGTGCATATATACATACATGTATATATATATATATATATATATATATATATATATATATATATATATATATATATCCTGGTTGCGGTTCTGTTTTTTTGCAGGGAGCAAGTTTCACCACCTAAAAATATCATCTGTATGCAGCACTCTCCATCTTCACACTAAATTGAGTGGCTGAACACAACTCAATTTACAGAGTCTAGGTAGAGTTATATTGATAAATATTAGATGGGATACTTTTATTGCATAGAGCTTGTCGGGGGTTGTTGTTTCAGATGTGGTCTGCCTGTACTTACACAGCAAACCAGAGGGTGAAAAAGTAAACCTTCACGGAAAGAACTAAACCAACAGAAATAGTACACACGCCACCAGAAATAAAAAAAGGAACGCTGCTTCATCTTGAAGACTGTAGATTTCACCTGGAGCGATGGAAGAGGTGTTTCCTCCTCTTTGGATGTCTAAAAAGCTTTTAAAAATGCTGCGGCATTTTCTTGATGCAATCAATATTTCAAGGGTGTTGTGGGAATAAAGAAATAAGTGAATAAAACAGGTTTTGCGTATGAAATGCTCTTATTGCTGAGGAGTTTCCATGTATGCCCCCTGGCCAAGCAGCAGAGAAACATGTGTCCCATTACAGGAAGGGAATGCAAGGATGGGACCAATCCATCACTTTGTAACCAGGATAACAATGAAAACATACCTTAGATGCTACAGTCTTCTGGGAAATAGACATTGTTTTCATTACAACTTACCGAAGTAAACACTTTTTCTTTTCAGCATGTCTTTTTCCTTCTTGTCCTGATTTTGATTGTCTTCGTCTCTGATCGTCTATCAGGTTACAGGCAGCCGGAGAGTGACTTCATCTGCATCTCCCTGTCGTGTTCAACCCCTCAACCAGATTTATTGTTATGATTTTGTAAGGGTTGCGTGTGTGCATGAGAGAGAGAGAGAGAGAGAGAGAGAGAGAGAGAGAGAGAGAGAGAGAGAGAGAGAGAGAGAGAGAGAGTAACAGTGAGAGGAAAAGAGTGTCTGTGTGTTGATTTATGAATGCTGTATTGGTAATCAATATGGCTCTTTTAAGTCATTTGGATGCAGTGATTGATACTTGGAGTGGTCAGCATATGGGCTGGGAACTCGAGCTGTAAGTCTGACCGGTCCCATATGGGTAACCGTATCTGTGCTGAAACCAGTGCATCTATTGTTTGTGCTCAAGTGAATTAGCTGGAAATAAAAAGCTGGAAAAATGAAAAGGCACTTGTCAGGAACTGAGGACTTACTGGGAGGGAGTTAAAGAAGCTCCTGAAATAACTAACCTGGAGTGAAACATCTGAAACCTCAAATTTAAAAGGGGTATACTCTAATCTTCCTATTATTTGGTTCCTTGAGACTATGAAGGACCGCACAGTTTAGTTTAGGGGGTGTTTCTTGTCTTCTCTTTCATGTGCAGGTTGAATTGACATGAGGGTTAGATGAAGATAAGAACATACAGAAACCTCTCTTTGGTCGTCTGTCAGCGGACAGAGACAAGACTCCCTCCGACAGACATACTTTACCTCCGGCCAGGCACGGGAAGATAGGTAGCTGCTTTGATTGAGCTTTGATTAAATGTTGTTAACAATGCAGAGAACTGGTTTGGCCTTTTCCTAACTTGGCCGGCACACGGGCCGAGGGGCCGCGGACAAAGACTACAAAGTATTCCCACATGTGCTTTTAGAAACACAAGATAGCTAAACTCTCAGAGAAGCTGTTGCTGAATTAAACTGTCATGTCTTGGGTTCAACTTTGTGAGGCTTATTACTTTTTTTTTTTTTGGAACAGATTGTTGATTGTTGGGCGATAATTAGTGGTGTATTTTTTGCAAAAATTACAAAACATCATTTTCTAACTTGGTAATTTTAAAGAAAATAAAAACACTTTTTAATAATAATAATAGTAATAATAAAAATAACTACAGTCATGAATAAATATAACATATTTTTTTAGAACGAGTATCTTTTCAAACTTTCCCTTTTTGTTGTTGTGAATGTGCAGATTGCGTGGCTTCATGTTCAAAAATGATTTGGGCTTTTTGTGCTAGTGGACACAGAGGTAACACTGCTCCAAATGTCTTCATCTAACCTGTGTTAACAGTCTGAGGCTGATCCAAACTATTAGAAAGGAATGTTTCATCCGGGGCGATGAAAGACAACAACTACATTCATCTTATCAGCTCCTGGTGATCAGGACGGATATTCAAAACCACGCATGGGGGATCAGAGCCCAACAGACAAGGAGCACACTCACACAAATACATCCATACATTTTGGTGAAAGCCACATCCACACACACAATACATATGCATTTATATATTACTATAATCTCAATAATGAGCAAACAACTACTTACGGAAGTTGATGACAGTCAAAATAGCCCCTCTGAGAAATAATCTACCCAACAATGGTTCTGTTATTTCAACTTTAAAACCTCTCCAGTGTTGGTTTGGTTGGCTGACATTCCCAAGAAAATACTGCATATTTCTTTCCCTTCTGTGTGTGTGTGTGTGTGTGTGTGTGTGTGTGTGTGTGTGTGTGTGTGTGTGTGTATTTTAGATTCATGACTTGGATTTTTAACAAAATTAATTGTGAATTTTAATTATTTATTTAAGCAAATGCGCCTTTCCAGTTTAGTAAAGACACATGTCGGCACAACTAACATAGTCTAATTCAACAGTCCTGCCCTTCATGAAGGTTATAACTTTATAAACTTTATGGTAATTTTGGAGGTAGTTTAAGGCACTGTTGGTTGAATTTGGTTGAGTTGTACTAACCGGTATTACTTATATTATTCGGTGATGGTAGGATTTATTGCAGAGTTGCTGTATTAGATTGTATTAGTTCCAGCTCGCCGTACGTAATGAACTGAGTGCATTTGTAACAATTGTTGTTCTACATCATGGGATACTTAAACATCTATGTCTACAGATGTTAACAGATTCGGGTGAACATGCAAAAAATAATGAAAGAAAAAGAAAATCAACAATAAAAGTACAAAAATAGTGGCTGTTTCATATTGCGTCTGCCCTATTTTTTATAAAACCATTCTGGTAGATTCTGGTAGAAATATACCATTGAAGGGCTGTGTAGAGTCTTTAATAAACACAACAATACTTAAAGAGCACAAAAGTGATGAATACATCATCTCACATGTTTCACAACCACCGTACCTGGTGTCTCATTGATTATTTTGGACCGAAACTGTAACAAAAAGCCTCTGGAACACAAACAGGCATGCGCACACACACGTATCGGATCTCACATGCCTGTATTTCATGTCCAGCGCTGCACTGATTGCAATAGATTTCAGATGAGGATCAACACTTTGAAACTGAGTCCATGACCTGAGGGTTGAGAAGAAAGGAGGGAAATGGAGAGAGGAAAAGATATAGAGTAAAAGGAGGAGAGGAGAGAAAGATGGATAGTTAGCGAGAGTGGAAGAGAAAGTGAGTAAAAAAAAGAGACAAGAGCCGTCCGGAGAAATAAAAAAAGAAGAAGGATATACAGGTAAACCAGCTAAAAAAGTGTGTTCAGCAGATCTAAATGTGGGTGCTGGTGTTAATGTTATGTCTGTGCCGTAATAGGAGTCATAATAAATGGCACGCATAATAACTTGCACACTCGCGCCTGCTTGTGTTTTCCTTTATGTGCAATCGAAGAAAGATGTATTCATAACTGGCCGTTCATAATCCAATCTGTGACTGATTTAGCTGTCTGCTGCCCAGGAGCCAGGCCGGCGCTACGGGACACCCCATCCAACACTCTGCTTTCCCACACCGGCACAGCGGGACACTGGGATACCCCCGCGGGGCCGGAGCTGGGTCGGAGCGGGCCGATCACCTTAGTCTAAACTGACGTGTCTACTTAACACACACACACTCCAGGTAGTGTGCATGACAAGGGCTTAGAGGCGAAACTGCATCAGCGAGGATATGTGCTTTGGCCTGTGGTGTAGAATGTCATCCCTGAAGGGGCTCGGGAGGTGTGTGTGTGTGCGTTTGATCTGCTGTAAGTATTTTTAAGTTTCTGAGACTATGCGAGATTGAGCGTTGCATGTTTTGGCACGTGTGCCAGCATGTAACGGAGACGCAAAAGCTCTTAACGATATATTTAACTGCATAGTAATGGTACATTTGAGTAGCCTAGAAGACATTTACAATCACACAAAGCACACTGAGGAAATACTCACTGGCATTAATCCTCAGGCGGTGAATCTGAATGGCCCTCTCCTACGTCTGGATAGTAATCATCTCCATGATTTTCACCACCGTCTTTCAAATGTTCATGGCTGTTGCCTCTGGGTCCCTTTTGTTTCTAAAATACCAAACCTCCGTCTATTATTGGTTTTATGCTGGGATTAGGATCTGAAAACACATCGTAGTTAAGAATATTTTGAGAAATCGCTCCTCCCGAACCCTATTGGGCTTCTTCATGAGCGCGTGGGGAACTTACCCAATATAACTCAAAACAGGGGCCTGTATATACTGGATCCTCTATCAAGGCCTTAGCAATTAATAACCAAAAACCAACAGAAAAACATCCTAAGACCAGGGGTTATGGTAACTAGGGGGTATTGTTGTTCCCTAGATCTCTCGCCTCTCGCCCTCCGTAATGAATATGAGAGGCCTAATAGACCCTCGGCCTGACCTCCAATAAGTGCTCCACGCTTGGAAACATGAATTGCTGTCTTCAAAGCGCTGCCACTTCCTGAATGTTGCCCTTTCATTGAAAGTGTGAAGTGTGTGTGTGTGTGTGTGTGTGTGTGTGTGTGAGCGAGCGAGTATGTGTGAGCATACACACACACACACACACTTGAAACCAATGTGGCAGAGGTGACGGCCCCCTCGAGCAGTGAGGGGAACCAGGGGATTCCAGACTTTCAACAAAGTTCAACAGTCACAATTATTCATAATTGCAGAGTCCGTGTGAGTATGTTTGTGGGTGAAAGAGAGGGAAAGTTGAGAGACCCAGAAACTGACAAACTCAATAAATGACTAAAAGAGTTTGGCAAACCAGCGGGAAACATAGAGAAAGTTGTTGTTTTTTGGGGGCAAGAGATGACAACGATGGAGGTTTTCACACTCATGCCCTGTCAATGAGCAAAGTAAAAAAGGTGGCGCCAACTGTGTTTCCTGAAGAAACCAAAATGAAGACGTAAACCAATAATCTATCGGAAATTTTTAAACAGTCCTAATTAAACTATTTCCAATCTGACACAAATCTACAGAACAGAAATCATACCACGCGCTGGAATTTCACCTAATTCTCTTTAACTGTAAAGTTCGACCAACAGGCCACAAAGCCAGCCTCATCTTGTGCCTTATAAATTATTTCAGTTGAATGTGTACTTTCACAGGCTTCCTCACACAGGACACAATCAACTGCAATTAATCTGATCAATGGAATGTTAAACGGCGTACAGGATATGCCGCGGCAACACTAAGTGCCCTCGAGCCCCGTCGAGGATATTCAACGTGATGGAGAAAAACCATGTCCCCCGTCTCCTCAGGGGGCTAAATCTCTCCCATGTTAGATAAATTAGTCTGGGTTAGTACCTGGACTTCCTATAGTCAACTCACAACCTTTTGATCTCTAACTATGGCAAAATTGATCCAAGCTGATGAATTTGTACGCCCCGGTTATGATTGATTATGTGGGCGCATGGGACGGAAAGGCCTGCCAAAGTTTATTTTGAGTTTTCTTGGCAATGGAAAGGGTGTTGCTTTATTTCAATATTGGAGGATTATGAAGAGAAACTGGAACAGTATTGATAGAACATGCGGTAATACAAAATACAAGTGCAAAAAAACACAGAAAATCAAAGGAGTCGGGGTCATCGAGTATGAGATGGATCGAAGGAAGCTGCTGTTGTGTGTGAGACAACGGAGGTCTCGGGAGTGGCGTTGAGCTGGACAGAGGGCAGATCTGAAGTTAAATGACGACTCTAATGAATGACGCAGTAATGATCTCGTCTGCAGCAGCCGGTTCCCATGCAAACTCGGAGAGAAAAGCGTCTCTCGCTCTCTCTTTCTCTCTCACACACACACACACAAACATAGGATAAAATAGAAACACATGGTGAGTGTGTACGTGTGTTGCTGTATGTAGGACACACAAAACAAGCATAAAAGTACTTTACACCCACCACTCACTCTTCTATTGCTTATTCTTTTCAGGCCTTTACTCACAAAGCAGCGGAAAGTTGCCACCGCTGTCTTTTCCAATGACAGTTTGACTCGGAGCTTTACCTCGTGCAGAGATATGTTTTGCCACGCCGCATTTACACAAGAAGAGTTACAGATCATTTGAAACACATTTGAAATTATCCAATAACTATACTATATAAAAAATTATAGTAGGGGTGATTACCTTTCAGTGCCACAGACACATTGGTTAAAAAAACTAAATTACAAGGACAGTTTTTATTACAAGGTTGGTCTACTTGATTGCATTACACTGTGTAGGTTTACCTGGTAACTCTCAACCTCATGAGCTGGTCTCCACTGTTACACACAGTTCAACCCAAACAGAGGTTGCGAACTGGTCCAAATGAGAGCACTTCCAAATGACCGGAAGTCTAGTTATCACCATAATGTTGCCATGAAACCGGAGGAGACTTTAAGTTAAAAAAAGAGAGAGAAAATGCACATATTTCCATGTTTTTATATGGTGAACTATTACTATAAACATGACCACAACATTTCCTTAACCAACTAGTTTAAATTAACTTAAACACCTATTACCCATAAGGATGGCTGATCAGAAAGCACTCGTATGAGTCATTACAATGCCAGATTACCTCAATGTTGTTCAACAATTTTTACAAAATACAACTTTTAAACAGTTTCTAAACGTATATGTATTATAAAAGAAATACTTCTTCAGGGAATTTTGCCGACCAAATTTTGCTAAGGCAATTAAACCGTTGACAAAAAGTAACTTCATCCGGTTGTGAAAAGTCCTGTCTATTGGCTCATGACCTGATAAAAAAAACATCCCTGATTTCAATGAATATGTGCAGCCTTACATCAGAAACCAGTGTCCTTAAATATCCTGAATAAGTGCCTTCTCAGGCATTAATGAAGCCACATATGTGACGATGGGATGAGTGAAGTTTGTGAGCCGCATAAATATTGCAGACAAACAAATGTTCCATGTGCGACACATGACTGAGCTTCGACACTAATGAAACCTTATAATTACAATTTTTTTTATGGAAAATGTGAGGAAGCCGCTCAGACATTTTAAGATTTCAGAACATGTTGGACCCTGGACTACTTTTTGATTTATTATAGGAAAGCCAAAGTGTAAATAAAACATGTTAAATTCCATCTTTCCTTGATTCATCAATATTATCAGTAACAGCAATGATTTTCCTGCTGTAAAAAAGGACTAGACTAGAATAAATACAAGTCATTATCATGGCCTCTGAAGCCGAAATCATTTTTTCCTTAGTTGGGCTGAAGCCCGCTGAAAGAAGGACCAGAACCATCTCTATTCTCTGATAAGGCTGATGTCCTTCAACATCTGCCGGACAATGCTGTGACTGTATTATGAGTCAGTGGTGGCCAGTGTTTCCCTGTTTGCTGTTGTGTGCTGGAGCAGCATTTTGAGACTCAACAATCTGATCCAGTGATGTTGTGGGCTCCCGGAAAACGGCGTCAGCAAGCAGGATGCTGCCCAAGCTACGTGTCATCTCCTCCCCACTCCAAGGCGTGCTGGTCAAACACAGGAGTACGTTCAGTGCAAAACTCTTTCCACTGAGATGCACCACAGAGCATGACAGGACGTCATCCTGCCAGTAGCCATTCAACTTTTTAACTACTCTCTTAGAGCGTCAAACAAACTCCCAATCTATTTTTTCCAAATATTTTTGGATTTTTGTATGTGCAATAATGATTTAACGGTACTTTAAAGTGTATAACTGTGCAATACACCGTCATGAATACTGCATTATACTGTACATTTCAAGAAATTTTCTCACCTTATTTATTCTTGAATTTATAGTTAACACACTTAATAGATCCCACATCATTGTGCTGAGAAGTGCTTGCATTACATTTTACATTGCATTTTACATGGACGGGAGACACTTTAACACACTAATTTCCCCCTGGGGATCAATAAAGTATTTTGCCACACCTGCATCTGGAGCTAAAAATGTTTTATTTATCTATGATTCACCACTTGAATATAAACATATGCATTGACCTCATCTGTTACCGTATTAGTTCACTTAACACCAGTGTACCTGCTATAGTCTAGTCCCACTGGAGGGTTTTCTGAAATCAGATTGCTTTCTGATCGGTAAAGGATATAATCCTGAGTGGAGTCATTAAGAAATGTAATTACATTTCAGTATCTTACAGTAAACTGACGAGAGGAATTTAAAGTCTGAAATTAAACACCCCAACTCCATTATTGGTGTTCGTATCGCTAGTCATTCTCTCAGCTCAGCTGACTTAATGAATGGTGTAATGCACACATGGAAGTAAACACACACTAATAGCAGTGTGTAAAAATTAGATTTACTGTAACGTTTGTGCATGTCCATCCTTTACATTTGGGCTCCGGTATTTTTTTTGGAGAAACTGCCTATATGAGATCAAGTCATTTAAACAGTAATTATGGCACTCGACTTGTGGTGCTCCAGCACCAAAATTATAGATTTTAAAAAGTCAAACAATGTTGACGTGTTGTTTCATGGCGGAACTAATCATAATTCTGAGTCTCCGACATGAATGCACATCTAGAAGAAGGAAGGTCAATGTCAATGTGTGTGTGTGTGTGTGTGTGTGTGTGTGTGTGTGTGTGTGTGTGTGTGTGTGTGTGTGTGTGTGTGTGTATTGGACTAGGTGTTGTGGAATTAGAGGTGGACTTTGAGTGTCAGAGTATCAAAGGCCATTTGTCTCCACAGACGCCCTTGATAGCCCTTTTGACTCAGAATTGTGAGGGCAAAAGTTAATGGATCATTCTGTGTGTGTGTGTGTGTGTGTGTGTGTGTGTGTGTGTGTGTGTGTGTGTGTGTGTGTGTGTGTGTGTGTGTGTGTGTGTGTGTGTGTGTGTGTTTGTGCATGGAAGAGAAAGACTGTACAACAGTAAAACTCTGAGCGTGCTTGAATTGTTCCACTCACAACAATAGACGAAGAGAGCAGGTGCAAAGTGGTTGAAAAAACAGCACAATGACTTCATGAGACAACTTCAATATATTTTCCTTCTCATGTATTTCTTTAAAACCAAAACAATGATCAAATATCTGCATATAGAACAACCTGAGAAGTCCAGGTAAATGTGAGTCTCAATGCAGGCAGTATAGAGTTGAAAATACATGTGTTCCTATGACACATCTTATGTGTGTGTGTGTGTGTGTGTGTGTGTGTGTGTGTGTGTGTGTGTGTGTGTCTATATATATATATATATATATATATATATATATATATATATATATATATATATACACACACGTGCATGCTTCTCAGATCTTCACATTAACAGAGTGCTGGTATGACTTACTCCATGAATAAACTCACTAAATAAAAAATAAATACAATCTGATCTACTTTCGATGACTACACCTTTTCATCTTTCTATTTTCGAGCCCCTCCCCCACCAGTGTTACCATGGAGATGACCAAATGCATATCATATGCATGCATGCGTTCGTGTGGCTTATGCGCTCAGGGCTGGGCGGCAGGCAGAGGGGGAGCGCAGGGGGCGACACAGAAATGTGTTCTACTTAAAATGCTAATTTTACATATTTAATGCCACAGAGCAATTTTATATTGGGAGATGAGCGTAGAGGCAGTGAAGCGAGAGGAGAAGGGGGAGAGCACTTATAGCGTACACTCGTCTGTCCAACAGGACGGAGGGGGGCGAGGAGGCGGGGGCACGATGAAAGCACAAATTCCCTTCTCCCCACTTAACTCATTTATTCATCTGTTTGTACCCTCTCCTCTCCTTTCTCTCTCTCTCTCTCTCTCTCTCTCTCTCTCTCTCTCTCTCTCTCTCTCTCTCACTCGCTTAGCCTCTTACCCTTTCTATCTCTCTCACTCTTTGAACTTCTCTTTCCCCCTCTCTCTCTTTCTCCCGCCCTCGTCTCTCTCTCTCTCTGTCCAACAATGTCCCGAGCTTCCTTATATAATTGTTCTATGTGTGATAAGACAGAGATTCACTAACAGAGGTCCAAAGTGTTTCACTGTAGACAGACAATATCAACCAGAGAGTCCTTGACCTGTTGCAGAAAACACCAGCGCACTTGTAATTTGTAAAATGATGCATGCTGCTGTAAGGAATATAATATAACAGCATTTTGTAGTTAAAACATTCACAGGCAATTACATATCATCTAATTCCTCAACATTTTTTTTTAAATGTATGCTTGTAAAAGTAATTGTTTTATAGAGGAAAAGATCATGAAAAATGAAGTAAATGATGGATCAAACTAGTCTCAAACCGTAAGATAGAAAATAAAGCTTTGGTAGTTTCCATATGTTGTATCAACATGACAGAACATATATTTCCACGTCATTTTCAACGATTAGTTCAATGTCCCAGTGTGGTCTTGAGGTCTCTTCCTGTTGTGCTCCCTGACCCCAGCTAGCATGCAGCCATCAGTAGTTTCATGGTTGATTACAGCTGTTCCTGGATTACTTCTGTGTTGTTTTTGGGGCTAAAGGTAAAACCAGATTAACTCGACTTTGGATCTGTGAACTCAGCTGGAAGGCCACAGGGCTGGTTCTCATGGAGGGAGGATGGACACACACACCCACTGAGCAAGAACATGCACACACTCCAACACACACACATTAAGATATCAAATAAAATCGCAAAGGAGTCGATGGTACACTGGATTATCTTATTCACTGAGCAATAACTGCAACTTCCTGTATTCAGAAATTAAGCAGCTGAAGTTAAAAGCTGCATGTTGGTAGTCAAAGGCTTTTGTTACACCAACAACTGATTGAAATGTAACGTCGCCTGGTGAAATCTTCGTTATGCAGGTTGACGTAGTTCCTGTTTAAACATGTGTTGAATCATCAGCAAATTTACCACATTCAACTTTCATAGAGATCATTTTAAGATCAAGCTTAAAACGTCTATGACCCATAAACCACGTTACACTGTTAATTCCACTGGCCTGTCTCCTTATTCAGTGTAGTGGCCACCTCATGCTCCATGTACTGTCTTTATGATCAGTCAGCTTAATCCCGTCTGCATACCAGTACAGAGGCAAAGCTCTCTCAGTTTGTTTTATAAAGAGTCATATTATTTAAAACACTTCCTCCACCTCCATCTGATGTTTAAGTATGATTTTGGCTCCAGTGCATGTGTTAAGAAGTGCTGGATAAACAACTGAATAAAAAAGACTTGCAATACACTACCAAAGTGAGAGTTTGGAAACGTTTGGAGAAGTTTTAAAATAGCTTTGCTGTTGTTAAAGATGGTCTCTCCTTTACTTCAGGATTAACTCCGTAATTATGAAGGATTTACTCTGTAATGCCTTCCTATTCACTGTGGAGGCATGTGAGAAAAAAATACTTTTCCTCAAGTGTTTAAGGTAACACACGGTGAGGAATTGGAATACAAAAGGTAATTTTAAGTCCCAAACCTCAAGGCCTTCTGCATCAGACTGACTGGTAGCCTCTGCTGTGGAGCTCAGTGAATCCGGTCCCCCTGGCTGATGATGTCCATGGCTGGATGGATGTGTGTGTGTTAATGAATGTGAAATGTGTGTGTGCATTTACTTAGTGAACTGCCATTCAATTTCCAAATCTTCCTGTGTGAAGAGTTATTCTAACCCCAAAGCCCCTCTCGCCGTAAATAGGCCAGAGTGAATTATCATAACTGATAACGATGTTCAAGAGAAAAAACAGTCAACATTACAGTAAGTTGCCAGTGATCAATGTGTCTTCGTTGAAGCAGTTGAAGTGCAATTACAAATACATTTACAGTTATTGATAGAAAGTATTTTTTCTGCTCTCGCTGCTGGAGGTTTGCATAACCGTGTTCCCGGTAACATCACATCTGGATTATTGGCAGCACAGTCATCACTTCTAAGTACAATATGGCCTTTTGGTCACAGTAGACTTGATTGAGTGTGCCATCTTGCCAGTCACAGATGTCCTTAATGACTAGTTTAGTCTCAGGAAAGACAAATAACATAAGATAAAACTGACATGTTAACCTTTTCAATTATGTCGTAGCCATGAGGAAAAACAAAGCACACTGTTAATGCAATGTGGCACGGGGACAATTGAAATATCATTGCTGTCATATCCTGGGGCCTCCACACACTGCATCTCCGTGAGATACAGCACAAAATGCCCAAACAAAACAGCTGGAATTCCATTCCTGTGCATGCTTGCAAAGTTCAACTCGCCATTGACAGTAGAGTCTCTCTATGTCGTATGCCTCAATAACACAATCAGCCATAAAAAACACACACGCACACACACAAATCTCAGTGAGTGGCCTGCTAGACACACACCGTTTCACCAATTCTCCCACAGGCACCAGTCCAGCCCATGAGGTCATCGCCTACCGAGACCCAGGATTATAACTCCAAAGGGACTCCTGGAAGCATGGGGTTATACGTTCTGACAGCCCAGCGGCCTGATTAAGCCCCCTGTTTGCTAACGCTAATGCTAAGCTAATATTAGCTTTGTTGTCAGCCGAAAGTTGCCTTTTTCAATGGCCCCGCCGGGCTAAACCATGGTACGCTAAGCTAAAGCTATGCTAATTTCTCCCAGTGCACCTCTGTATATCCAAATGACTTAACTTAGTGTGAGAGATTCATCATCACGTAATAAGCTCAATGCCCTGAGCTAACAGAGGATCACTTTGGTCCAATACAAGATTAAGGAGGGTCATATGCAGAGGATTTGGGTTTAACTAGTGTGGCGGTGGTAGGGGACAAGGCAAAAAAGGGTGAAGTGTATGGACACAAGCTTAATGTTGCTGCTTTTCTAAAGCATACAACATAGCAGCTGTGCAGTTTGAGCACATTGACTTGTTTCACACTTAATCTTTAATAGAAACTTAGCATAAACCTTTGATTAGTCAATAACTGCAACTGTTTATTTATGTATTAGATATCAAATTACTTCAACCAAAGTTTTCCCTTCTATTTGTTTGATTGTTAGCGAGATGAATCAAACACGAGGAAGTGCAGCTCAAGACTTTATTAAAAAACTTCTCCAAATACATTGCTAGGTACAGCATTGCCCGTGATTGCATGTCGCTATGTGTACAGTATTTAATGCAGGTCTGGATCCAACTGCAGATTAACAGTTTTAAATGTTTTATAGTTTAAGAATAATTTGGTGAACATGCTTCTTCTTCTTCTTCTTCTTACATTTGCATAACTTAAATATTAAAATATTTGGTTTGCCAATACGCTCTCTCTCTCTCTCTCTCTCTCTCTCTCTCTCTCTCTCTCTCTCTCTGTCTCTCTCTCTCCCTTCCCCCTCCCTCTCTCCGTCTCTCTCTCTCTCTCTCTCTCTCTCTCTCTCTCTCTCTCTCTCTCTCTCTCTCTCTCTCTCTCTCTCTCTCTGTCTCTCTCCCTTCCCCCTCCCTCTCTCCGTCTCTCTCTCTCTCTCTCTCTCTCTCTCTCTCTCTCTCTCTCTCTCTCTCTCTCTCTCTCTCTCTCTCTCGACCAATCAGCGCTCTGAGTACCTTGTGGTTTTAACATCAATTAAAATCCCAGCACCACTTGCTGAGCTGCACTGTGCACTGTCACATCGTGTTGCGTGATCTTACGGTGTGATGAGCTGTGACAAAAAGCTCCATAGTGTTTTTCTGCATCACACATAACCACAGACATATAGAAACGCTCTCTCTCTCTATCTTGCTGTATGTAACATACATTGCAACATACAAACGAGTGTCTGAAACATGCAGCCATTATCGTAAGTGTTTTGTACACACACATTTAAATTAAGAGATTCATGGATGCCTGCACAAGCAAACACAATTACCAGACAATATGATTTGGCGGAGAAATCAAATAGAACGTGTCATGAGAAGAGAGGGATACTTGTGTGAGAGAAATCAACCATCATCATCTCCATCCGTACGAGTTCTCCGCTTCATTCTCCCTGTCCTAACACATCGGCCAGTAAACAGGCTGAGGCCAACGGCTCAACTCAACGCCACCACGTGTTATCCCAGAGTGTCTGCTTACGCCTCCCTGGGTCTAATCAGCTCTGACAAACCAAATATCTCTGGAGAGTTTACGCCACTTGGTTTGACTTGCCGGTTGACTTCTAACTACACAACAGATTGAATGGCTTTAAAGTGAGTCGCTTTTCCAACTGTTATTAGCTAATGCAGGAAATGTTAAAGGTTACAGTTGATGAAAAAAAAAAACACCAAAAAACATAATGTCAATAAATAAAGCATTGAATTAATTAAAATGATTTAAAATAAGCTTAACTGCAGTTTTGTATTTTTCATTTTTTTTAAGTAATTTAATGGTTTCTGTTTTGGTTTTAATGAATGTTTCATACTGATTGGATAAAAACAACTAGATGACTGAACTAAATGTTCAATCATCTAGTCAAAACGGAAGAAGTAGCACTGCATCATCATCATCACCATGGCTTTCTGTGTGTGTTCAGTGATGCTGACTGTGTGCGTTCACTGGTGCGTTCACATACTCTTGCATGACAGCTAAAGTAGCTCCGTCTAACGGCACTGATGTTCCCTGCCATTTGCCTTCAGGGCTTTTCCTCATTCTCTCTTTTCCTCACTGACTTTTTAAGTGTTCTTCTGTTTTTTTTTATCTCTCCTTGAAGGAAACATGACCAACAAAGCTTGGCTTCAGTGAGAGCAAGGCCACTGATCTTAGTGTCTATTCAAGGAGTTATCATGGCCTGTCAAAGTCTTCTACCAGTTTAGATGTTATTCAGTAAAACACAATTTGAAGTGGGAGTGAGTGGAGCTGGTATTTATTTATTGAACTTTTTGAACTCCTTTTATGGAATAATGGAACCGTAAAGCTGCAGATTGAACATTATTTAATATTTATCTGTTTTTTTTTTAAAGGTTTCATCCTCAATTTAACAAACCCCTTTCAAAGTGGCAATCAATTGTGATTGATCACATTAATCGCTTTATTTATTGTCTGATGTACTTCAATAGTAAGCATTTTTTTCTCATTTAAAGGGTATTCATTTAATTGTTCGTTCATTTATAGTACAACAAAACTGCATATTGTTGTCAGTTTTGGGTGTTTTTTTGGTCCCTTCTTCCCCCATTGAGCCCACTTGGATCGACTGTTGAGTAGACATGTGAAATAATAACAATATTGTATGGTCTACTTCTCAACCTTGCATAAGGAATAGAGCAGGAGATGGACTTAAGCTGCAGCAGGAAGAGAAGGAACAGCAGAGGCCTCAGGGTAACAACCACCTAATTGAATTGCATTTTACTTCACTACTTTCCACAAAAACTAAAAGGATTGGACGTTGACGAAAAGATGGGAGATAAAAAAATAAATTAAAAATGTTTTTACCTGAATGATGCAAGGGTCACTTCAGAGCACTCTCTGTAAGGACAGGAACACAATATATGTACACTGCATGGTCGATTATGAAATGAAATATGTACTGAAAGTCCTGACATTTATTTTAAATGACGTTTCAACTCCTGCATTTGACTTTGTCACCCCAATTTAACATAAATCAGACCTTGAATCAAACTCAAAAATATCTATTCATAAAGACATTTCAGATGATCTAAGGAAAATAAATAAATCCCTTTGCTGAGTAAACAACCAAATAATTTTCCCTCCACAGAAAAGCCTTTTTTCCAAATGCATCTTAAGTTTGAGCTCAATTTAGTTTTCAAAGAAACACATAATAGTCACCATGCCCTTTCACATTGTTTGCTTCTCTTCATTAACTTTGTTGACTTCCCCCCTGAATCATAATGACTAATAATAAAAAATAGAGCTTTCCATAAGTCTGTATCCTCCGCGTTTATATTTGTTTTATTGGCCATGTGGCTTTAGGGCCTTTCACTGCAAGAGGAGCAGCTACAACGAATTTGGAAAACTAATTGTGTGTGTGTGTGTGTGTGTGTGTGTGTGTGTGTGTGTGTGTGTGTGTGTGTGTGTGTGTATGTGTGTGTGTGTGTGTGTGTGTGTGTGTGTGTGTGTGTGTGTGTGTGTATGTGTGTGTGTGTGTGTGTTCATGTACTGAACATGTATTTATGTGTTTGTGCAAGTGCATCGTCGCGTTAATGTGTTTCCAAAACCATCCTGAGCAGTTAAAGGCCAGACTATCTGTTGGGGATGTAATGTCACATGACTTTGCTCCTTATCTTTCAAAACAGTACGCTGGCTTCAATACTTGTTAAATTACAGACTATGACCCATTAAAGCTCCACAAACCAACATGTGTTTCTATAAATTATATGTCACCACTTTTAGTTGATTTGTTGGTATGGCACTAAGGTTTTGCTGAAGCCTTTTTCCAGCAACATTGAGCTGCAGTTTTCTTCAAAAGAGCTCTGAAAAATTAATACCAAAAAAAGATAAACACAATTAAAAACTGAAGTATTATTTCTCTGGAGTTGGTGAAAACCAAAACAGAGCTAAAGAGGAACTAATATTGGAGTTAAATTCCTCGTGCCTTAAATGATAATGTTGCTTTGTGTGCTGGATGTGTAAATAGTAAACTTTAAAGGCAATAAAAGTTAGGCTGTGTTGGTGTGTGGTGTGGACCACTAACAAAAGAACTGCACCCAGAAAAGCGTTGGCAGCTATCAGCTGTTGACTTTTAGCTAAACCTTCTTACAGTTAAAGGGAACACAACCTAAATTAAGAATTCCAATGTGTTTGTTCTGTGGCCAAAGAAAGTTCAATCAATATCTTTGAACATGAGTTACTCTCTCTCTCTCAAAAACAAAAAAGTGAGTATCAAACTTTTGTTATCAAATATAACATCTGGAGCTGCTCCATATAGGTGATGAATTGGATAATGCTTGTATACGCCCACAGAATGTGCATTTCCTTTTTTAAACCCAAGTAAGCTTTATTTCATCTAAGTGTTCTCATTCGGCAAACAGAAAATGTACCGACTCAGATACTCAGAGAACATCCATAACACTTGAAGACATCACACAGTTTCAGCATTCCAGTTGCTGAATTTGTGAGGGAGCAGTTCATGAATACTCATATTTCTGGACCGTCCTAGACACTATAATAAGAGGGAAGGAAGAGGGAACTCTATTCCTAAATCATTCAGATCTTCTGTTTCGGAGTAAATTATAGTAAAAACGGATGAAGATTATAAAGACATTTAAGGTTATGTATGCTGATGTTGTTCAACACAAGTCAGGGAACAGGAAATGGGTGCCTCAAACACACAAACTCGTTTGCGGCGGTAAAACTTGATGTTTACATTACCAGCGGTAGTCAGAGTGAGGTAAAGTCCTTCTGCCCACAGTGTTCAAGCGCTCATTAAAACAATGACCAACATCATAGAAGTGCTGTATGCAACTCAGACTGACTCAGAGTGGCATTTGAGCCTCATGCATATTCCTGTGCGCATAGTTACGTATTCAAATTGAACTAACACAAACATACTGTCCTTGTTCTCTTTTATATCACTGAACATATCCAGATGTCTGAGAACTTTAATCTTAACAGCATGAATCGCCTGTGAACACTTTAGTGGTCACATTTACAAAGTAAAGGAATCTTATATTCTGTATTCCCCACAGTACTGATAACATACACAATGGTGACCTCGTTACAACTTATTAAAGTATGAATTTGATGTCCCATTACAGCTCTAATGATCTCTACAAGCCTAGTGTATATGTATGTGTGTATATATATATATATATATATATATATATATATATATATATATATATATATATATATATATATATATATATATATATATATATATATATGCAATATTGTAAGTTATTTTAAATCCTGATCCCGTCATAGTTTCCCACATTGTGTGTGCTATCAGTCTGTGAGAAGGTGCTGACACAAGTTGCCCTAGGAAATCGACGTAATCACACACAAATGGTGCAGAGCTGTGTCCAATTTCACACGCATTGTCGCCGCTCACGGCTACTCTGGCCCGACCTCTGACCCCTTCAGCAACCAGACACTTGTTGTTGTGGTACAGTTCTATGGCAACAACACTCCAACCAAATGAAAAGCAGATACTGTCGTATAACAAATCATGAGAAATAAAAGTCAGGGAGGAAAACAAGGATATTCATTGGATAACTGATTACACAATACTGGAATGTTAAGAGTCATGGATCTAGATCGTTCTATTACATAAATGTGAAGAATGTAAAGACACAATCTTAAACTTCCAAAAAGCAAGCCAGAGAGAATATGAGAAAGGTATGTCAAAGGAGACAAAGGAAAAGGTCCTAAAAGATGTTCTTTTCAATGTTCTCCTCCTGCTCATTTACAGCTCTTTGCACATACAAAAAAGAAAAGAAAGTCACAACAAATAGAGGGAAAGCAGAACGAGAGGTAAACAAACTGAGTCCTAGTGAAACTGCCACTTCTTAAAAGAGCTTAAGCTGGCAAATTAGTTTTGGGGTCAGACCCGGACTCAGTTCCATTGTCTGCCATGACACCAGTTCGTCATGCCTCTGCAGAGAAAATCAAATAAAACAATAGCAGCGTAACAGGAAAGATCAGTTGATGTTTTAGTAAATCCTCGTGATGGCCATTGTGGGAGTCATGGATGGGTAGCCATGAGAGTGTTTAGTAAAGGAAGTGACTAAGAGTGTCCAACTGTGTGCTGCTCACACAAGGTCTTAGTTATCACACTCAGTTAGACAGTGAAAAAAAGGAGGTTTTAACTTCAAGGAGAAAATGGATACATTCATGTTTCCAAGCCCTTGGATGTTTTAATTCACACTGTTATAACATTTCTCTTCATTCACGTTATTTTCTTTGGCATCTCAGGATACAGAAACCAAGACAGTGAACTTGATAAAAAATGGGAAAAAACTAAATGCAGTAGTAGTTTGCGCTAATTAGAGTTTCCTGCTGCAGATTAAACTGTTATTTAACAGTTTTAAACTTGTTCTGAGTACCATCGTCTGGCTAAATAGGAATATCTGCACACTTCTTAATTTCAGCCTTGTCTAAAGTTTGCATTTCCCTCCCCAGTGTCTTCACACACACACAGAGAAGCATACATACACCTCATTCAGTTACTCATGCACCCCTTAACCGACCGCCCCCACACACACATACACACAGTCCACTGTTCCTCTGCCTTTACTGTGTGCACGTCCAGGGGAAGGCCTGAGTCTGTAATTGCTGCCTCTGTGGCATGGACAGACAGGCGGACAGGGGATTGGAGATGACACGCACCCATTATTAGTGCACCAAGTGCTGTTTTTGCAATTACAGAGGGTTTGACTGAGCACACTGAATCAGACTCTGGGATTCTCTATTCAGGAGCCATTTAAACTCCAACTGGCTGAACAGCTTCTGTTGGCTCTGGCCTGAACAGCGCTGGGCTGGGCCTCTCCCTGAGCGTGAAAATCTGTTCTGATGGGGTTCCGAAAAGATAAGTGAATCAGGTCTTCACTGTTGGAAATGTCTTGATCAAAAGTCACATAATCCAAAATGTTTTTCTTTATTTTTTTGCAGAGGCAGCAGACAGGCGGCCGAGGCAGGCAGGTTAAACAAAGTGTTGAAAGGGCTGCATGGCTGCTGGAGGGCTGCTGGAGGGCTGATGGAGGGCTGATGGTGAGCGGCCTGCAGGCCGAGCAGGAAGGAAAGAGAGCACTAAACTGAACATACTCACCATCCATCACATCTCTTAAAAGGTGCAACACAGAGAGTGTTTAACAGCCAGGACATAAGGACAGTGCTGAAGCAGAATGTATATTCCACCTGTAAAATGATCCTCAGATAATTGATTGCTATATAATTTATAGCCATGCTTTGGGAACTGTACAATCATATATCTGGCAAATAAGCGTAGAGACAAAGAAGGCAGACCAATTGTGGTGGTGTTTAATAGGCAAGAGATGAACTGAAGTCTGGGCTTTTTATAAAATGACACTTAATGCTGTTAAAAGAAGATTTGTGTTTGATTTTCAAGATGCAATTAACGCAATAGTTAACGAATGTAGGGAAACACTATTTTTGCTTTCTTGTTAATAGTTGAATGAGAAGAGCAATACCAGTTGTGTGTCGTTTTTCTGTAAAGCTACAGTCAGGAGACTGTTAGCTAGAAACAGAAACAAGGGAGAAAAAAGCTAGCCTAGCTCTTGGCTTCAATGTTAACCCTATAGTGATGACAAAACTTTGAGAATATCAGATTCAGATTATTTGAAGAAAACAGCGTGCAGACTTCCTGTCTAGCAATATGCACAAATATACCTCACCTTGAGGCTGGCTCTTATTCTTCTTTCAGAGCAATGGCCGTGTTTTCTAAATGCGGTAAATGGACAAAACAAGTCAACAGAAGATTGTTTTTGAAGGTGTGGCAAAAAATCTGAACAGTACAAAATATACCTATAGAAAGTGTGAACAATCCTCACACATACTGTGCAGCTGTGTATTCTCAGGTAGAGGAGTTCCCAGGAAGTCTAGACATACATATTAGTTCTGCCCAGCAGGTCAGTAAGAGAGGGGGGCTGACTCGGAGCCAGCCAGCCGCTCAGGCATGAGGAGGGTTTGAACGTCTATACGGTCCGGTGCTGGGGCCGAGGTTGTGGTTGTTGTGCCGGCAGCCAGTGGCTGTTGCGTACCTGCAATCTCCATGATGGTAATGCAACATGGCAGCCCCGAGGGCAGAGCCCATACAACTTTCTCAGCCCGCTCTGAGTAATTGGTGACCCCTGAACCTGCCCTTCGTATAAAGGGAGGGAGGAGAGGGGAAAGGGGAGACAAGGGGAGGAGGGGGAGATAGGACAAGGGATAGTCAACAGAGACACTGGAAAAAGGGAGATGGGGTCATGAAGAGGAAATCAAGACAGAAAGCAGGCGAAGGAAAACTCAAGGAGACGCGAGCTGGGAGGAAAAGGTTAATCTCTTTTACTGTGGATAGTTTGAAAGTTCAAAAGAGACAGAAAAAATTTGCTGCCCAGTTGTGTCCATCACACATTGGGAGCAAATGGGGAGACCCTTCACCTCCATTCTGCCCTCCAACTACATGTTCTATCAGCCCGTCAGACTTTGTTTGAGAAATTGCACGTGGTACTCACTATCGTTTATGAGTGTAATCAAAAGAACCGTTTATTGTTTTCTCCCCATTATGTATTCAGTCGCATGCATGTTTGTGCCTGTGTGCATCTCTGTGTCTGTCCATGGCTCAGGTACTGTTGGATCTATCAGCCTCATATTGTTTGCGCTCATTTATGACTGTAGGCTCAAGGAACTCTTGTGGTTGCAGTGATTCATACCTTTTGAAAACATATTTCATTGACAGTTTTATACCGACATTGACTGTTCGCTCCTCACTTAACCGGCCAGTCGCTGATCAACAACTGCTTCAGTTTGGACTCTTGTTTCCACTATAGGTTAAACATCTTTTCTCTCTTGATTTGCAGGCCAAAGTAAGACAATCTAATGTATATGTTTAGCTCAGCAAATGACAAACTGTATACAGACTACAACAGAGAACATCTTTTCACGTCAGTGGGATGAACGTTTGTTAGCTTAGCATGTAGGCTAACAGTTAAACAGGAACTGAACTGACCGGTTCTGGTCAGAAGAAGTGTTAAACAGTCTGAACTTCAGATGCTGGTGCAGACGGCTGCATAGATAAAATAAGGACAGATTTTCTGCCTGAGACAGTGCCTGAGAAAGCAAATAAATATGGTCTCTTCGCATAAGCCAAAGTCTGCATTCAAGGTCATTGAACCTAAATGTATTGCATATTGTGTGTATTGTCTTAGCACAGTATGTTTGACCCTCACAGAAGCAGCTCTGATATCATACAACCATCCTGAGTGGTCCTGTAATATCCACTCCTGCAAGTCATGAACATTTGGAATCTACTTGATATTATGTTAAAGCAAATTCATAATTAAATAATAATTTAGTTGTGACGAGTAATATAAAGATATATATATATATATATATATATATATATATATATATATATATATATATATATATATATATTATATTGTCATTATAATACTATGATGTTGATAAAAAGGATAACCAGGCAGCATTCAATATCTTAATGTAAATTTGCTGTTATGTTCCGTATTAGTAGCATATAATTTAGATTTTTAGGAGTAATATAGTAATCAAGGGCTAATGCAACGGAGGAACCGTTTGATCTTTGAGCTTTTTACAAAGCTACCTATTTGTTACACAAGGTGCTCCATGTTCTCTATCTTTGTCTTTGCGCAGTACATATTAGTCTGTTCCACTGCATTCATTGCTACAGCTCTGTCTGTGTTGGTTTATCTATGCAGTATGAATCCATTTGTCTCCACTGACGGAAAATAATTGCAAAGCAAACAAATCATCTCTGCCACATTGAGCAGGCCTCTACTCCTGGGGCATAGCAAGCTAGATAGCTAAAGGAATGAAAGACAGACCGACACAGAAAGGAACAGAGAGAAAAAGAGAAGGATGGAGGAAGTTCAGAGCAAAGTGGTTTGGCATTTGCATTTCATGTGTGGAGTGTTATATGGGTTATGTTAGAGAAACTGATGCAGTCAGATTGAAAGTGACTACACAGTGCATTTGGGACAAGAGAGAGTGAGAGAGAGAGAGAGGGAGAGAGAGAGAGAGAGAGAGAGAGAGAGAGAGAGAGAGAGAGAGAGAGAGAGAGAAACAGAGAGAAACAGAGAGAAACAGAGAGAAACAGAGAGAGGCAGGCAGAGATTGAAATTAAAAAAGCAGAAACCTCAGTTGAAGTCTGCCAGATGGAAACTCACCCCAGGAACATAAGGAGGAGACATCTGGGAACACACTGCCTTGGAAAGAAGATAATTATAGCATGATTCAAAAATGGCCTTTTCCAAAAGAAAACCTACAAGCCTCATAACTGTTCATGTTGTTCTGACAATAATATTAGTAGCAGAGGGGTTTGTTGTACGGGGCAAGAAGAACACATTTAAGGTTGAGTTGTTGCTAAAGTTTTATGAGGCAATATAACAAGGCTTGTTTAACATGAATTCAAATTGTATTTATTTGAAAAGTCTCATTGAGAATAATCTTGCAATTTTAAGACTACATGGGAGTCATCCAGCTGTCCCCACAGTGGCCAGCAGGAGGTCTGCATACAATTAACCGCACAGCACGTCTTATTAATTGTCCGATAATTGTATGAAAAATTATCAATAAGGCACCAAAAACATGGCTGCATACTCAAATTATGTGACTTTAATTAGCTGAGCTGACAAATACAAATTGTTTATGTCTTTACAAGTATGTGATGTTGACATTCACACTCTGTACGGTAATCATGAATGCAGATATTAGGCTAGAAACTCGTTTTCAGTACCAGGCTGTAAACATGCTTATTTTTGCTGTAGATTTGGACATTTTATCATGAGTTGGCGGCTCACTTTCAGAGCCAGTCTCCAGTGGCCATTTGAGGAACTGCAGTTTTGTGGCACACTTCTAAGTTGGCTTCATTTCTCAGCCTTAGGGTTGCCACTTGGTGATCATTTTTGATGAAGAGTTTACCACTCTGATTTAAACAGAATCACCCACCACCATCATCACATTTTGATTTAAGTGTTTTTCCTCATCCTTATTGTTGCTTGGAAGTATGTGACATTAGTAAATTAACCTATACTTGTAATGCTTTTCTAGTCTTCCGACTACTCAAAACGCTTTAAGACGACATGACATCTTTCACTCATTCATACACTGATTGAGGAGCTACCATGCACGGTACTTAGCCCCAATCACTTCAAACCAGCACAAAATAAGTGAAATAACCAAATCTGTTCCAAACCAGGTACAAAGTTGTGAGATCATAGAGGATACCATAGCTTCTAGTAAAAAGCTAGTTTGAGTTTTGGGGCCTTTCAGCTATTGTCACTCCGTGTGCTCAATAACTAGTTTTTGGAAAACAGTCAAGTGTTCGTGGATTATCACTCTGTTGTGTGTTCATGTGTTACCTTGTTGTGGAGTTTAAAGGTGAACAGGACGTACATATCCGTAACTGCATGTTCAGCATGTATCCAGTCTTTAACTCCCTGTAACAAAAAGTAAGAAGGTTCAGAGAAAATGTGAGTATTTATCAAACGATTTATCAGTGTTTCAGTTGTTCCAATGGCCTTTAAAATTCTAGAGGTTCACATGTTCACAGTTCGGCTTAAATAAAATGAGAACACATCTGCTGGTGAGCCAAAGTTAATGTAGACGTTCAAATATACATTATGGCTTATGTATGAACTAGTTAACTTTTCAGTTGAGTGAGGCTGTGAGGCTCTATCGAAAACATTTAGTAGATAGATCTGTAAAACTGAGTTTCTAAATGAAGAATGACACAAAAGCACCACTTTAATTTATGTGTTTATTCAAAATATACACAAACGTTTCTTAGCAGTAACTCATTCAGCCTGACAAAGCATTAAAAATTACAACTAAACTACAACTAAAGAAATATTGCGACCATAACAATATATTTGTCAACTAATAAACTAAGAGTAAAAAACCCTCCAAAATATAACATTAAAAGTTTACATTCAACTTTGTGACTTTTATTAACACAAATTAAATGTCCAACAGTTACTGGTGTGGCCCACAGTATCCATGTTGAATTACATTTAGTTCCCTGTTAAATGGTCTCGTAACGAGGATGTTTCTCCACCAACAGAACCTGCACCGAGTGTGTGTGTGTGTGTGTGTCTGTGTGTGCGTGTGTGTGTGTGTGTGTGTGTGTATATATATATATATATATATATATATATATATATATATATATATATATATATATATATATATATATACACACACACACACACACATATATATATATATATATATATATATATATATATATATATATATATATATATATATATATATATATACACACACACACACACACACACACACACACACACACTACTTTAGCACACACACACACTACTTTAGCTTACTGGTTAACTACATGCATTGCATAATATCCTGTACTATGCAGGCGTCCATATATTGTAGCTAATTAAGGGATAGATTATGGATATGAATCCTGCTCGGGTTTAATACAGTAAGATGTATTAGTTCACGCACAGATCAGAGTGCTTTAGAAACAGATAGCAGATGGACTGTGAGGTTAGGAGAGGTTGCACGCAATTCAGTCCCCATCACATATTATTGATAGACTGCATCCTGCGCTCCGGCTGTTACAATGGAGGTAAACTGGAGGATGCAGGATGCAGGAGGTGGTGCTGATGGATTACGCTGGATAGACCTCAATAAACAGACCAGTGCAACAGTGGATTAATTGTATGCACGTCAGGATCATTACGCTACTTGTAGTCATAGGGCACATGGGCACACAATAATGTCTTTTGTGTGCTTATAACTGTCTCTGTATGATGTTTGTAGTGCTTTACATACAGGACTTCGGTCCAGGTAGGTTTATGAAAGGGTTTGATAGTATGGTCTTGATTCTATGCGCATCGTTGCTGCCTGTGTGGGCTGCTCACACTTGTTTTGTTTTAAATATCACGGTCGTTCATGTGTGGAGGGGTAAAACCAGACAGAGCGAACTCCATAATAATGATCCATAGTCCTGCTGGTTTTCATGCTCGCCAGGTAGAATATGCAGAGATTATATTTTAAACAGGTGAACCAAGTAACGAGTTAGTAGGGGGGAAACAAAGTGTCCTTGAATGAGACCTACTAACGTGGGATGGGCTAACGACTTGAGAGTAGCAAACCATTGGTTCGACTGCTGAAGGCAAGACCTGTAAAAGTTTCTGTCTGATGAACAACAACCGAACATGCAGCGTTGTTTCGCACAAAACCTAAATTCAGTAACTTGGTCTAATGGTCTCGCTTTAGAAAAGTCGCGTGCAATGAAACGAATATGGTCACATCAACTTTAGTTAAACTTTCTGCCTGCAGAGCCTGTTAGCCAAACCACTCGGTTGTTGTTAGCTAACAAAAAATTGTTGCCAATCACGGCTCTGCAAACGCACCTGAGGGCGCAAGGATATCGGCACGCAGCTGGGCTCCGTAGCCCTATTTTTCTCGTGTGTTAAGTGTTCTTCCGCAAATTTCCACAAAAACGAGGCGAGCAGCAGCAGCTTGACCTCACAGATAATTGTCTTTTCTGGTCACTTCCGAGAACTTACATTTAAATCTTTCACCCGAGAATTAAGTTCTGCAAAGACCTTTCAAATCAACACATTAAACCAATTCATCCAGATAACGTGCGTAAATAAAAAAGAAAAAGGCTAAATGCTGAAGTAATGCATGACTTCATGAATGAATGAAGAGTAAACACGTCCGTTACCATATATTACTAATTAGACGAACATTACTCATCACGACTTGAAAAAAGTTGGCATAATCTGTCATTACATGTTCTCTGACGCCCTCTGGTGATGAAATGCAACAATGGCTAGAGATGAGAGGTAAACGACGAGTAGAGCTTGTTTTAAACTATAAAAACCCATATAACTTTATCGTTTAATTTAGCAATATCATAAATGAAATAAAGAAGATATGCCACAACTATGTATTATGTATGTTTATTGCTTGTGATGAATAAACAAAGCAAGAAGTTCTACTATTCACAATTGGCACAATATTGCTGCTAATCCAAGCTTAAATCTAGTGCTCAATATGTGTGCAGTCTAAGGTCCAGAAAATGTTGACTGTTGCACTTATGCCCTTATAATGTATTAACTGTGGCTAAAACAGAAGCGGTGGAATGTAATAATGATGAAAACTGCATGAAATGTGTATTAAACTGTTGCTTGCATCGCATTAGAAATAGTGTCAATATATTCAAATTATTTCCTTAACCTACAATTATTTTCCACTCTGAACATCTTTCAAAGTTCCCAGTTGTTACATCTTTCCTAAAACAAGTCAAATGCAGCTGCAAAGCATTCTTGCCCAAAACCGGGTTACAGGTCAGAATCAAATATTTTGCAGACTGGAAAAAATGCGTATACACATCCAGAAAGCACTGAAACCAAGCTCCTGCGACATAGACGCCTCTGAAAGCACCAGTTGGATGTGGGCCCGTCCATCACCAGTCTCGCAGCAGTATGCTTGGGTCTTTATTGTCCTGTAATGTGTTCAGACATTCCGCAGCAGCCAGTTTGGAGGTGAGATGCCAGACTGGGAGAAGTAGGTCCACCACCATGGTTTTTCCTGCCGCTCTATCCCACCCTCACTTACGTCTGGCTCACCGTAGCGCTCAAACTGGTTGTATGGGTCGAATCGATCCCATGTGTCTACTGTGGGGAAGAGATGGTCGTCGATATCCGGCTCTATGGGAATCTGTATGCAGGAGAAGGGAAATGGTGAGCATGGACAGACAGTGGAGGACCATCCAATTAATATTGTATGTTGAATTTGTGTATGTGTTAGTTGTATTACTGCAGATGGAAACGAGCGAGTAACTAAATCTGGTGCAATAAATCTCAACTAAAACAAAGCCATGCATGGGCAGAAAGAATTGTTAACAAATGATATTTGACTTGAATTTGTTGAACAAGATAATAAAGACAAAAATCCAACCTTCTCCAAGACAAAGTCAACACGTCCAGCCTTGTTCATGTTGTGAGGCAGATGAACCCTCTTACTGACCCTGGAGTAACCTTTGGCTGTGACTGTCAGGATGTGAGTACCGGGATTCAGCAGCCGCCAGTAGTCTCCATCTTCAGCTGGAGGGCAATACAGACAATATGTCAGAGAGGGGTCAAACGAATGAAAGAGGAGCACAGTATAAAGTGTGATAAACAAAAGAAAGAGGAGATTGTGCACATAAACAAGTCTACGGTCAGGCTAACGGCTCTGTGAGGCTTAACTTGGCCACAGTTAAGCTGTGTGCTTAGCATGCAAACTAAATTAGGACTGAACACAGTTTACAGCTGAGGCTGATGGGGAAAATGGTTTTGCAGGTATTTAGTCATAAACCAAAGTGTTAGACATGTACAATTCAATTATTAGATTACGGTGCTAAAGGGAAAAGTTAAGAAATTACAATTCATCCTGTGGGAGACACACAAGTTTCATGGCAATATATCCAATAGTCGTTGACACATTTCTCTCAAAACCACAAACTGAACTGTTCTAATTATGCCTCACAGCCATCACCACCAACTTCCTGAAGGCTATAATAAACAGCAACACAAACAAATGATCGTCAGGGAAATGTGCAGTTGTGACAGACTGCATTTACCTGTGGTGATATCTTTTCTCATCCCCCTGACGGAGATAATTGCACCTTTTATCCCATTCCCATCAACATCTTGAACGACTCCCTTTATCCCTCGGTGAACCTGTAAGGCACAACAGAAAGCTATATTATTTTTCTTGTACTTTTGTCCTGGGTTAAGTGCTTATGTGGCCTTCATGCACTGTTTTGTGTCGTTTTTCTTATGATTAAAGATTATTGTTGATAAGTGTCTTTATCCTTTCTGTGTTTTTTGGTTTTCTGGTCTTACCTGATTGCTACAAGTGTTCCAGCAAATTTTACTTGACAAGTGTGTCCCATTTCACACATTTACACTTTGATATGAAATATTCATTCATCCACTGCCAATTTAATTAAATAATGCATAGTAAAGATATGCACATTTTATTACAAGTGGTCATCAAGCCAGTTCAACACACTTACAGACTCTATAAAACTGAGCAGAGCTTCCTTGTTCCTCTTCCATTCTGGGTAAAGCTCGGCCTCTGATGGGAATTTGTCACAGCCGAGCTCCACAGTGATCTCCAGACAATTGGTGTGCAAATAGTTGAAGTCTGACATACCTGCAAGAGAGGCGTGTGGATGATGAGTACCTCAGAAGCAATGAGAAGGGTCAAATAAACGTTCTCTCTGTAGTCTGAAAAGTGTAGCTCACCACCAGCGAAACTGTACCACAAGGCTCCATTAATGATGCCCCTCGTTCGGTAAAAGGAGGCTCCACATCTTTCTGTGTCATTGTTCGACATGGTTTCGTGGGCGTCCGCATAGGTACGAGCCAGCTGCTTGAGGACCTGAGCATGACGTATGTGTGTGTGTGTGTGTGTGTGTGTGTGGCGAGAGAAGAAATATGACAACCCAGCTGCACAACACTTTTTCAGCCACCATCAATCCATCAAGTGAGACATCCATCCTCCCTCCCTACCTGTTCATCAGGAGTGGGTGAGAACATCCTCTCTTCCTGCGGGTGTCTAGAGAAGTCGAAAGGATAGGAGATCACCAGATCCCCTCCGTGGAGGCTGGCGGACTGAACGAAGGGCAGAGACCTGATCCACTTCATCACTGCATAGGTCTCTGGTGCCACCTACAGACCAAAGATAAAGCTGATTGGTCTTGGGACCCAGGCTGAAATACTGTATCTACTGATGAAAGCTCTCTATAATTGTGAATAATATGAACAATCCCCTTACCTTGCCAAACCAGTAGGCGTCGGGGATTGCGATGTGGTCGATGCGGTAGTGTCGGCTGCGGCGGTTCCGGTAGAAAATGGAGGTTAGGTCTGGAAAATTGCGGTTGAGGTCAATATTCTGGGCGTTGGTCCGTCCATTGGTCCAACCATTCAACAAGTGACCCTGAAAGGTGTAGGTTCAAACAACTAGAAGTATTACGAGGTGTCAGAGAGTGTGACATTATTGAGGGTGATGATGTGTAGACGTTAGTGGGAGCAGTGGACATATGAGGAAGGAAGGGACCTGTTGTTAACATGTAGACAACACCATGTATCCGTCATGAGAAAAAGTAGCAAAGAAGCAAGAGAAAATCATTATTCATACATTTGAGATGAACAGAACATGCATTTATTCAATAACTATACAAACTATGAAAGTGATGTTTTGGGATTATGCAAACTGTTGCACATTATTACATATTGTAAAGATATATGATCATGTTGTTGAAAAATAATTTAACTCATATACCGATATATACGTAATGTGAATACATTCGAAGTAATTTGGCCTCTATAATTCATCTAAAATGTGATCATATTAATAAAAATGTGCAATATGCTGCACTGTGGATATTGTGAATTGTTAAGAACCATGCATAAAAATTGCCTCTCTTGGATTAAAGCTGTGCCGACCATGAAGATATTAGGCTGTGCAGTGCATCTTATATTGGACAATTGATGATGATTATCAATTGCAACACCCATTTGAGTATACACAAGATCAGCCATATGCCGACTGTATAGGCATGCAGAGCTGGTTAGAGGCTCAGTGACGCGGCCCGGCACATTAGTGAATAAATACACAACACTTCGACCAAAAGGCCATGTCAGTATTTCCATAAAGAGTAGTATGAGCTGTCGATGTAGAAGTCTCACTTGCTCAAGCTTCTCACACAGTCTTGTGGACTTCCACAATTGTTATATTCAGTGCTGAATTCTCTGGTTAGTGGAAAACCGCATGCTTGGTGGAAGTTGGGAGGCCTGAGTACTCTGCATCCAATCTTAAAGCCAAATTGAAGAAATTAACTATTTTGTAGGCTAACAAATCTTAACAATTCTTTATCTTTCAGCAAACCATGATGAAGCAAAAATGTGCTCTTTTTTTGTCATAGTGCTGCACAATGGTGTCCCGTTTTCCAACGTACAAAACCCCTGTAAAGTAACAAAGATCAAACTCCATCGCAGAGTTCCTCATTCCTCCACTTCCATACCTCAAGCCGAACAGACAGAACAGACAATGAGCTAGAGAGCGGATAATGGCAGTTTGTCTTTTTTCACTGCTAACAATATTTACTTCCTGGTTGGCGAGCTCCGGGTCACTGTTATCCTCTACCTCTGAGGCAGCCAGCTCATAGCCATCTGGATTCATGGAGGCCAGAATATGAATGCGAGTGGTGTTGATGATGGTCTGAATTCGTTGGTTCCCCAGAATGTACTCTGAACACAGGTACTGGGTCAGGTAGATCATCAGCTGGCGGCTCAGCACCTCGTTGCCATGCATGTTGGCTATCAGCTTGATCTCTGGCTCCACTGTGTTTTACAGACAGAAGCACAGACAGAAACGTCACACCAGACATGAATTGATATGTCCACAGTGGGGCAGAAGAACGAGGTGTAAACACAATATTGACTTATTATCCCTTATGAGAGTGGAAGCAAACAGTTGCCTATTTGCACATTGACCAGACATATAGCTACATTAGCATTAATTTAGAGTTATGTTTGTGTCCATCTGATGAATGTGCATTCAATATTCACTCTCCTTTTAGCTTGGTTTTGGTCTCTATCCACTCCTGAGGGAAATACCTCTTAAACAGCTAAATGCTCCACTATGTTCACCAAGTCTATCTCTGTCCTGTTTGGTGTTGGGGAGGATTTATCAGAGCTATTTAGCTGATTCGCTGCAACAGGCTGTAAAACCAAAACAATGGTCGGAACAATGTTAAAACTGCTCCCAACACAATGAATTGACTCTTCCGTACTCACATAGCTCGTGCTTCCCGGGGTTGTTGCTGAACTCAATAACCAGCAGATCCCTTCCTTCTGTGCTGCGCCCAATGCTATAGACATGAGAGATTTGGCTGCACTTGGCTGCTGTTCTCTTCAGCAAGCTGTACATCTGGGCGTTAGAGGTGTACGTGAACTGAATGATGGTGCTGGGTTCTTCAGGCGAAAGGCTGGACATTTCTAGTTCCTGTCTGGCTGGAGGAGGAATACCAGAATTTGTAGGAGGAGAGAAGGATGCTTTGTTTGTTTCACAGGATGCAGTTGGTCCAAACAGTACAACACAACAGCGCAACCTTTACCTTTCAGTCCTGCCAGCGGGTCAAAGCAGCCCTCCTCTTTACTGGCAAAGAAACGATCACAATCTAGGAAGTAGGGCCAGGCCATGTCGATGGCTTCAAAGGCATGGCCACAGTCCCTCTTCAAAGTATCGCATGTGCTGCGGCAGGGTTTGATCATCTTGTCATTCTGGCAGGGCGAGGCCAGAACCGAGCAGCCGAGGAGGCGTATCTCAGGGGAGCATTCCCCGTTGAGCAGGCCATGGATGACGCTCAGCAAGAGGTACTCTGCCCCTGACTCTGCGTCGATGCGACTCCGGTGGCCAAGGATGTTGGGAAATATAGTTCTGGAGCGACAGCGTTTTTAACAAGAAGTGTTACACGTGGTACCAACAATCATCATGTAAAGACATCAAAATAATGACAGCAATTTCCTAAAATGTATGATTAGTTTTTAACTTTCACAAAATGGCTAGCCCACACCAACATCACCCACCCACCTAGAGTACTCCATGTCATTACAGTAGCCCAGGTTGAGCTCTGTACAGGAAGCTGTGGGACAGAGAAGGCCGGTAACCACATTTGTTAAAAATAATGTGTAAGTAAAGCAATGCTTGTCTTTCATTGTTGTTGGCTTCAAAATAGACACATTCATTTGAGGGCTTGTGCTGAAAGATCTGTATAGCTCACATCTTTAAGAATATTAAAGAAACACTATGATTTAAAACCATGGCTAGACACAGTGGGTGTTTCAAAAGGGGTTTGAAGCTCCATAAATCCCTCCCCACAAGCTGAGCTCTTGCAAGTTGCAGCTTGCAGTGGCACTTGGTATCCCAAACACGTTGGTTTCACAGCCCTGACGGTGGAGTCATGGCAAGTAAATTCATTTAAGGGCACATATGGTCAAATTTCTAAGTTGATGGACCCTGATATTATACTCTACACAGCCCATGTCACTTTCCGCACCTGCTATATACAACAATAAAATATATTTATTGTAAGGCCCTACATGTGAAAATAATCAGCCACCTACGTTTGTCTCCAAACACGTTGTTGCTGCATCTTCCTGTGAGAGAACACAAGCCAAACAACACACATGAGGAAGCACGAAAGAAAATAGTGGGTCACGAATGAAACGCTAGGAGGCGACATCTTCAAAAGCAAGAGACAAGCCGAAGCTTTATCACTGTTTCGGAGGCTGATGGTTAAAAAAACAAACAATCAGGTGTCTACAGTATGAAGTCATGAAGAAATTCGCATAACAGCGACATTAAGGTTTACTAGACTTTGACTGTTTAGAGAACGAAGCTGCGAAAGATTAGAGAATACACTTTACTACAACACTTTAATAATTGATTACTTAGCAGCTACAGCATTCAATTGTTAATATGTAAACCATGGTGTAGTGACGTTAGGGGGCCTGCGTCTCATCTCTATCAGCTGTTTATATTGATTGGTTTGGAGCATCAGACGTAGTCTTAAATCGTCCATTTTCCTCTTTCAAACATAAGTGAGGTGCCCCATGCTCGCCGCGCGTTGGCACCGTGTAACGCTGCTCCTGATGAACTATTTGTGTTAAGCTGCAGAAACCTTACCTAAAAATTCGTCTCCTGGATGGCAAGTCTGCTGCGGGGCGCTCCAACAACTTCTCGTCAAGGAAAGAAACAGCACCAGAAGTCCTACATGCATGTTGGGGTGCAGCAACGGCGGTGTGTGATGTGGCATTGTGAGTTTGAGGCCGTAACCTCTCGGTTCTCTGGGCCGGATGATAATTACCACCACGAACAGCTCGGAAACCTCCTTCCTTTGTCTGAGCGGAGGAGCATCCTTCACCAGAGAAACGCGAAGCGACTGCAGGATTATGGCTTACTGTGCGTTACCAGCGATCATATTTCACTGCACAGAGTTGTGTGTGTGTGTGTGTGTGTGTGTGTGTGTGTGTGTGTGTGTGTGTGTGTGTGTGTGTGTGTGTGTGTGTGTGTGTAGGGGGGCGGGGGGACATGAGGAAGAAACGTGGCTTGTGGGGGTGGGTGTGTGGAAAGTTCATGCCTGTCTGTTTGACATAATAGAGCTGTTGAGCTTATTCACCAGTTCAATGCAATAATAGATCTCTGCTTCATGAGTCTGTGAAGCTTCTTCAAACCAAATGTCCTCACTGCTTTATTTGTAATCGTCATATCTTATCGGTCTGTCAGAGGAACATATCAGTGGGGGTTAGGACTGGGTCCAAAGATGATATAGATATGAGGGGTCACTGGGCGATTAAAAGAATAAGAAAAAGGCCAACACTTGTCCTTTGACGTTTAGTTAAGTTGCTTCTTCTTTTCTCGTTTGTTTTCTCTTCTTGAAATGACTCACTCTTTCTTTGTTTGAATTGCTCACAGGTCATGCAATTAATTAAGGGTCGCAAGCCAAAACAGTTGTGAAGAACTGCACAACGCAATTCAAATTACAGCCTCGTAATGTATTTAGTGGACGTATGTGTCTGTGGCAGAGGAGTTTATTCTATAATCTGGGCAGTGACATAACACCCTCACACATATTTTTACACTTTATGTCAGTCCATTATTAACAAAAACGTATATATTAACTGTTAAACAGTCATCAAAATTAATATTTCTTCAAGTTCTTACACCTAAATATAAAGAGTCTACTACATACCAAATTGAGCGTTTTTTTCAACCATATTCGTAGTGAACAGTGGTGTAGGCTTCAGGTGTGTTCTTGGCAATGCCTCAGCAGCAGCTGAACTGAAAAGTCCTGAAGTAGCAGTCTGTAGGCTGAAGAGGCCTCTGGCACACATCAGAGGCCAGTGCGTACTCTCATTGAGTACATATCCTGCATACATGTCCTTGAGCAAGGCACTGACTCGCTTCCATCTGGAGGGCGGCTGCTTATTTGGATGCAGGTGTTGAGTCATTGAACGATACTTGCACGTCAAGCTCAGGTGATTCTGGCAATGCAGTTATCATCCAGTGTGTCCAGCGTGCTGCTCGCGTTGTGGACAGACAATGTGTCGTGATTATTCCTCAGAACCCGGCTGATGATACTAGCGAGGACCCTCCTGTACTGATGCCGCAGGAGACAGTACACAAATGGGTCGCTGGAGGTTTTGGCATAGGACAGACATTTGGCAGTCACACCCCAATAGCGGGGGATGTGCACAAAGGGCAACAACTCCACTAACCTGCAGGAGGAATAGAAGAAGACAATGTCAATCATGTCTCTGTCATGTACTTTTTAAAAAAAGATGATGAAATATCATGAACATTAGATAAACTGTCATAACTATGTGATCGTATTTCATATGTGTGACTATTTTTCTCAAAAGGAAAAAAAAAACCTTTGGGTTGGACCTGAGAGGTGTTGATTTAACTTCACTTGAGCCTGTAGTAAAGCACTCCCATTGCAAGATAACACAACATCATACCTAAAAACATCATTCCCAACATAGATTCAAGCAAATAAATGTTAGAACCTATAGGTCAAATTTCAGGGCCGCAGAATATAAATTGCTTACTTGTGTTCCAGGATACATCCACAATAAAACTGGATAATCAATATAGATTGTAGCACAGGAAATATAGTTTATAATATAGAATTTATTTCAGCCATTATTGCATTATCCTACAATATCCATTATTATCATATAATGAGTCATGGAGGTTAACCAACCAACATAAAGCCTGTGACAAAACAAAGAGACAGAACAAGCTGTTACCTTGTTATAACATAGGGTGAAAAGCAGAGGATGAAGGTGCCAATGAAGATGCTAATTTTTTTAGTGGCACGCTGCCTTCTCTTCTTCTGTTCAGCTAGACACCTCTCCTTCACACTGACAGACATGCAGACATAGAGAGATTAAATCCTATATGACATAACTGCTTATAATACAAACTAATTACACAATGTGTTCTGTGCAGCATTCTAAAACAAGATAAGTTGCATTGAAACAAATAAAACAAGTAGAAACATCTCTGACTGTTGAGCTTTAAAAATAAAAATAAATACTGATAATCACATTTATGTATACCTGGGGGGGATATCAACCAGCAGGAGCAGCGCCTGCACTGTAATGACATCTATCCTCTTGCAGTGGGACTTGGCCACTCTCAAAACCTTCAGGTAGGCGAAACACAGGACGAGGAGGCAGAGTGCAAAGCTGCTGCAGTGGAACAGCACCGTGAAGGTCGCATAGGCGGCCAGCTGCGTCCTCTTCTCCCAGTCCAGGTGGACGGTGCACGAGGCGTAAGTGTGGCTGTAACCGCCCCAGTCCATGAGCAGCTGGGTGAGAGAGAAGGTCAGAGAGTGCATCCAGGAGTACACCACGATCAGAAACGCGTCCCTGTAGCGCATCTTGCTGGCGTAACTCAGGGGGAACACCACCGCGACCCACCTGTCCAGGCTCAGCGCGGCCATGCTCAGCATCGCATTAGCGGTGAGGAAAGTCTCAGCAAAACTGACAGCTTGGCAGAAGAAGTCCCCCAAGGGCTTTGCGCTTTCGGCCACTCCAACAAAAGTGGTTGGCATATTGATGACGGTGAGAAGGATGTTGGAGACGGAGAGGTTCAGGATGAAGATGCCAGGCACGTGCGATCTCAACTCTGCGCTCTGGGTGAAACATAGCAGCACTGACAGGTTTGTCAACAACGAGACCACAGCTGTCACCACAATGGACATTTTCAGGAGGAACTCCGGTATGCTCATCTCTCGAGGCTCGGCGTTAGCAGCAGCCGTAGTGGTCAGGATTCCGCGGGGAGTCCGCCATGCTCTCCGCTTGTGCCCCCCCCCCCCCCCCCCACACACACACCACCAACACACACACACACACACCACCACCAGCTGTGAGCGCGAGACACGCGGAGAGAGCTGTCCAGTGCTGAAATGTGCCCAAACAAGGCTCCTTGGTGCTCGTCAGTGGCACGAGCTATACTTTTAAATACACTATATGTTGCTTTAAATATCGAATGATTAAATTAGTGTTGATGATCCTACAATCACTCCAGCAATAACTCCTCTGTCTGTTGAGGAAATCATGTGGAAATTCTGACTTTAAGTCAAGTGCTCAGTGTTTACTCTCGATCATGCGCACTACTCGGTGCCTCCTCTCTCGCTGACAATGCCGTGCGCCCTGCACGTGCAGTCGCTATCTGGCTCATGTGATGCTTGAACAATATTCATGCAAGCAGGCGTTAATGTCAGAGATGGAGATGCCATGGACCGTGCAAAGTCCACGCACCCCTCCCAAGAAAAGATGACAATGTGGTTTTGCACAAAGGCCCAGGTGGTGGCTGTCAATAGCACTGCTTCAAAATTGAGAAGTATACATTTGTGGCGTGATATATATATATATATATATATATATATATATATATATATATATATATATATATATATATATATATATATATATATATATATATATATATATATATATATATATATATATATATATAATGACACAGAGCACAGAGTCAAATTTCTTGTATGACTAGACATCCATAATTTTGACATCCCCTCTTCAACTAATTTCCCTTATAGAATATTTATTTTCAACGCCTTTCAGTGGATCAACGTTGACCATAAGCTGTGACCACGGTGACAGATTTTGTTCACACCCCCAAAACATTCGGTGCAGCACACATACACACACACACACACACACACACACACACACACACACACAACACATACACACACACAGAATAACGAATCTCCATAGCAACACATAATCTCTGGTGGTTTCATCACTCTCTGAACTTCATCTTCTTTAGCACTGATTTGTGATGATATAATAGTAAGGACATTCGCCACAACACGCTCATTTAAATACGGTTTGTGAAAAATATCAGACATTGTGTTAGGCAGGATCTGCATTGCAAATGCAGTTTGAGTTGAGGAAAGTGCAGCGGAAGTATTGAAAGAAAAAATGGGACTCGAGGCTCGTAAAAAAGGATTAAGGGGGAGGAAGGACATGTTCAGGATGGTTGATGTGTAAATAGATGGATTTGCCTTTTCCGGATTTTCTCACAGGCAGCTTTAGTCTGCTTTAGGTTTTCAGTTATTTCTATACATCATCTAAATTATTGTGCAAATTAATTTTAATAATTATGATTTAACTTATTTAACCCCAGTTGAGCCCCGGCTATCAATTCATGAGAGTATGAGGACTTTGAGAGTGAGAAAGAGCTCCTGATGAAGAATTCAGGCTCCATTTTTGTTGTACACACATGATTATTCTTTGGAAGACTTCAGCTACCTACATAAAACAAATCTAACAAACAAATTAGAACGGGTTATCAGTAGAGTGCAGATTTGTGCCGGGTGTGTCTGTAATTACCACTAGGTTATTGTGTAATGAATGTAATTGAATGTAAGACATTGTAAAACGCATTACCTTTAAAATAACGAAAACAAACATGAATGCAGGCTTGAGCTGGACACACAAATATTATGCAGTTTGCTGCAGCACAATTCCAGGTTGGCCAAGGACAAACACTTATGTGCACACCTACTCACTCACATGACAAGTGTACACATGCAAGTGATCGCATGATCCTCCTGGTGGAGATACTAAAAGACACTCAGACAGTTCCTAGTATTGAACATAATGTTTTTTTCTTTCATCATGACACAGTCAGGGCAGAAAGGGAAAATAGCCTAAGAATGTATATTTCACTTCTTTGTTTGTTTTGTTTTTATTCAGGCATTTTAAATCTTCCATACTTTCACCTCTGTAATCCTGCATGCATGAGTGTGTGCAGCTGAAGGCGTGGGCAGCTCTTTCCTCAGTATGTACACATACAGTGTTGTCGATGGGCATGAAGGTGGGGTGCGTAGTTTCTCTATCCAGCAGCTCCCCAGATGTTGTTAATCCCTCCTTTCCCCAAAGGCTCCATTTCTATTCAATAACTAATAGGTTCTTAGAGGATCACAGATACAGTATCGGCGGTAATACACCCATACCTGCTATCCTTAGTAGTGCTGCCCCTTAGCATGTTATCTTCATGGCCCTTGCTGTGCAGGAAAAACCCTTTGTTGATACGAAGGAGAGAGAGAGAGAGAGAGAGAGAGAGAGAGAGAGAGAGAGAGAGAGAGAGAGAGAGAGAGAGAGAGAGAGAGAGAGAGAGAGAGAGAGAGGGAAAAAAAAGATAAGAGGGAATGAGAAATCACCCTTCAGCCAGAAGGAACCCTCTTCGTGGTCACGTGCATACTCTGGGTTCCCAGAGCTGGAGCGGCTGTTACGCAAGCAACAGACTGCTGATGGCAGAAGCACTTAAGAAGTCCTGTTGGCAGCCGAGGAATTCGCCCAACTTCCCTCTAAGCCCCGGCCCCTGGCTCTGTGACTCTGTGTGTATGGCGTGAGTGTGTGCACCATTACGTCACGGTCACGGGCAACACCGTATGGAGCTTCCTCATCATCTTAACTTCACCACCCTTTGAACAAGTAAATTACTTTAGTCTCCGTCCATACATCCATCACTCCATCCTTACTGCTGCACACAAGTCAACCTCACAAGTCAACCTCACAAGTCAACCTCACAAGTCAACCTCACAAGTCAACCTCACAAGTCAACCTCACAAGTCAACCTCAGTCCCCCTGAGGCTTTGTTCCCTGTGGGTAAATTATGTTTTGAAGGTGTCTATTTTGCACCTCTGCATGTGCAGCGCTCTACTACTGCTAACGTCTCCTCGTGACTGAGAATCACTCCTTTCTGGCAGCTGCAACCCTCATCTGTCTTCTCTTGTCAATAATATTCAACACTCAAAAGACCTGAGAGCGTGGCATCCTTTCGCGGTGATGGTAGCGCGCCGCTGTCCAAGGACGATGGTGACGATGGTGGAGATGAGAGAAACGTAAGAGGATGTAGGATGAGAAGATAATGTGAGGAGGAAACAGAAAGGAAATAAATGTCATGGGTGAGTGTTTCTCTCGTGTGGGAGTGTGGGTGTAAAAATAGGTCTTGGCCCTGTGAGCTACAGAGCAAACGCTCCACACATAAACGCTAACTCACACAGACACTCACATGTCCAGAGAAAACCCACCCTCATTGTCATCCATGCTCTCTGTCCCTCTCTCTTATGTGCGGTGTTTTAGATATGTATTTCCCCGGCATTTACATATGCTTATTATATTATTAACATGTATGCATGCGTGCTGCTGCTTCGGGGCAGATGATCTCCTGTGATCATAATGCATTTTGGGTATCGTGACCTGGTGAAGCCTTGCGACGAAGCAAAGTCATTACTTATCATGTTCTAAAAACCATAGTCCCATTAAATGTCTCGGCAATCAGAGTATTATGTAAAAAGAAAAAGTATTTTACAATACTTTTGCATATTCACAAAGTTCTTGTAATTTTGGTATATTTAGAAATCACTGTTGCTCGAGTGAGTGAGTGAAAGCAAAGTGATTGAGTCAGTGATTGAGTCATTCCTAACATAGTGTTGAATCATCCAGACTTGAAAACTTGGAGAATTGTGTTGGATGACATAATGAAAATACAGAATGTTGAAAACAGCTTACTTACAAATCATCTTTTATTTGTTTTTCATTTCTTTGCTTGCTTAAATCTCCTCGTCAAAGAGTCAAGAACCACACACGCGTTAATCTCAGCTCTAAAATTATGAGCAAAACAAGGATCCACTGCCATCTGGGAGAGACCATAGCTATGAAAATCCCTAGAAGCTACGAAGAAAGGTTTCTGGAGTTAATGTTTCAGATAAAAAAGAAACTCTGCATTAGAATAAAAAATATTGCAGGAAAACATGAAGAGAGCGTCTCTGGGAGATGCAGCGAGCTTGCTTGCTGGCATATGCCAACACGGGAAAGAAACAATAACTTCAGTATCCTGTGAGATACAGAGAGCTTTCCCTGGCAGCAATAAGCTTAATCAGCATTGTGTGAACTCATTTGACAAGGGCTTGAATGTAACGGACATTCATTTATACATACATTGTTACTGTAGATTTGTCTGACAGTATAACCAGCTCAGTCCTGGTTCTGGTCCTCCTGTGCCTCCCTTCAATACCACCATGATCTGGGTCTGTCACTGTTGGAGGCAGCTGGAGTTTTTTAGAAATAGTCAATATTTTCGCCGATGATCTTGTTTTATAGAGGCATCAGTATCAAATTGATAGCATGTTAAGTTTCTGTTAATTCATACTGCTTTTAAAAAAGAAGGAAGTTTGGTTTTATCCCAGAAGCCAATCAGACTTGTGAACAGCTACAGTACAAGAAATGGTCAGTTTACCCATTTTAATAAATATACTTTCACTTTTCAGAATTGTAAAACTCCAGCATGGTCTTCTGGTTAACTGTTCTGTGGACTCATTTTTGGTTTCACATTGTCTTGACAATCCAGCGAGTAGCTTTTTGTTGATAGCTTTAACAATTCTGGGGCTCACTCAGGCCAATAAAGAACATGTGTTTTTTATACTAGTTATCCAATATTACAGTATACTGTTTCCTTGGCTGGCTTATACTCACAAATCTGTGCGACAGACGTGTCTCTGCGTTTTACTTCTGGATGCAGTATCCCAATAATGCTATCAGTAAACAGCATTGTTTTGCATATAAGTCATCACTGGCAAAAGCATTTTTAACTAGTATGTTAGTTTCCATGTGAGTACCCAATGCTGCAAACTGGATTTTTTTTAGAGAGAGAGAGAGAGAGAGAGAGAGAGAGAGAGGGAGAGAGAGAGAGAGAGAGAGAGAGAGAGAAGGGGGAGGAGGAGAAGGAGAAAGCATGAGTCAGCAGTCTGCCAGAAAGAGAGAGTTGAGAGACAGAGGACGGGCTCACAGGATTTAGCGATCACTGGAGCCCTGACAAATGAATTTCTGGGCTCACTTTACCGTGTGTATGTGTACGTGTTATGTGCATTCATGTGTGTGTGTCTGAATGTGTGTGTGTGTGTGTGTGTGTGTGTGTGTGTGTGTGTGTGTGTGTGTGTGTGTGTGTGTGTGTGTGTGTGTGAGGGTGTAATTTCCTCCAAACATGAGGCCATCCAGTTGTGAGGAATTTGTGTAAAACCACAGCAAAGCACTGGCCTCTATCTTGTTTTGGAAAGCGATTTGCTCAGAGCATGACGTAAATATTTGAATCTCAAAGGAACACTTCAACATTTTGGGGAATAGGTTTATTCGCTTTCTTGTCATGCATGCGATGAAACGATGTCTACCACTCTCATGTGTGTGCAGTATTCCAGCAGCAGAGCCCATCCTGACATGGACACACAGGGAACAGATACATAGAACATACACTTCTCCAGCTCACTATCTAACATGTTTGCCTGCATAGAAATACATTTTATTTATCTATTTACAAGATTTTAACTCCAGAAAGTCACTGCTTCTGACAAGTGACCAGAATTAAATATTAACATAGTGTAACTTAATGTAAAAGAACAAATTGTACTTTTTACATTTCTGTTAGTCTTCTAATTACACATAAGTGTATTTTCCAAAAAAAAAAGGAACTGCTCCTTTAAATCTTTAATACCTGATTTCTTTTTTTACTTTTCAGCTTAACACTGATGTAAAAGTTGATATTGTCAATGTAATAACCAGCTCGTCAAAAACTGTCTGTCTGTCCTGCTGTTTGGTGCTGCAGGTAGAACTGAAGCAGAAATGCTGCCGGCGGGAAGACCAAAATAATGAGCTGAAAGTTAAACCCTTGGGCCTGGTAGCTCGATGTCTATTGTAACAACTTGTTTTCATGCATTGCCTGGGAGCCAAGAGAGTATGTGCTGCCTTACAACAGGATTTATATTCACATCCCCAAAAAAATAGATGGGAAGTCTACGAGGAAAAAAGGGGCAGTGTCCTCCCTGATGATTTTTTTTACTTTTAGCACCACAGAAAAGAGACACTGGAGACTTCCCTTCCTTTTTTAGAAAAAAGCAGAGTAAGACGTGTGGAAGAGAGGAAAAAAAGACAAGACCTGGAAGTAAGAAACTAAAAGTAAACAAAGAGAAACTAAACTCTCAAGATTGTTTCCTTCTGGCGTCATCCTGCAATCCACTTATTTTCAACATTGATTTCAATAAGAGCTTTGTGATGCGAGAAAATAACTCTTTTTGGACCGGAAGCTGGACTAAAAAGACAAAGAAAAGACAAGTCCTTTGTCCCACTTTAGTACAATAACAATTGTGAAATGACTGGATAGAGAAAGTATCTCAAAAGAAAAACAGATCACACTCTGTGATGAATGCCAGGAACTCATGTCTTGATTAAACTATGTGGTCGTTGTAAAAGAAAAATATTCAGATTAATAAGTCTGATAAGGACAAACAGTGTCCTTGCAGGTATGAATTTGCCCATGAATGGACCATTGTATCACATTTGTGGAGTTGGAAGCACAAATACGCAACACAACAACACATGGATCTACTTAGCTTTGTTAAAAAAAAAATTGTCCACTCGTGGAGTTTCATTGTGTGCGAGATGTTGCCTTTAGCTGTATTATATTGCATGTTTACGTGGGTGTGTGTACGTGTGGTGAGTTAAACTTTCTTCCATATGTCTGCTCAAAAGTTCTCTTCTCTTTTGCTGTGAGGAAGTAAGTTGCCCACGGTGGTTTTGGTCAGCAAGGAGCTGAGTCACAGTGAGAGTTAGACTACAAGACAGATGGAAGTAGTTAGGCCTATACTACTGTAATGGCACAGTGAAACAGGATTTTTTTTTAATTGAGTCCAATCTGTCTGTAGCTCTGCTGCCATGCCAGATGCCCCAGCCTGCCATCTGCGTCTCCAAAGTTCCTCAACTCTCTACTTCATTGTGAACGCAGTCTCTTGAGCTTACTCCACATTCAATGAACCCATACTGCAAGTGTACTGTTCCCAGTCTTATCCGACTCCCAGGACCATGTAAGAACCCACAGCTACACACACACACACACACACACTCAGAGTTTGTTTTAATTATACCAATGAAAATTAGAATACTGTGGAATTACTCAATTAAAGTAAAACTCAAAAATGGTATTCAAGTACAGTACTTCAGTAAAAGTACACCAATTTTATATCAAGTGGGTGTATTATTACCAGCTTAGTATTTGCATCAGCTAAGAGCAGAAGTGTCCATCTCAGGTTATTTTTTTGTGGCAGAAGAAATGCACATGTTGGTTTGCAGCGGAGAGCTGATTAGCATCCATTAACTCAAAATGTCATCAGATTGCGAGGTCTCACTGTTTGACATTACACAGAGCATTATGATTGTGCCCAACCATAAATGCCTCTCAGTCTTTATCTCTTTCTATATCTGAATGAGGCATCATGGGAACATGGCAATGAGCTGAAGGAACATTATTCCCTTTCGATGCCTTTCCAGAAGGGAAATAATCGTAGACACACAAATCAATACTGAAATTCCTGCTCATAGCAAACCATAGATGTTCCTGTAAGTCCCGATGTGAAGGTTAACAAAATTCAACCTCAAAACATAACAATATAAAGATAAAGGATTCCAATGGAGTACTTTAGTGTTTGGGGCTCTGATTAGAGCTGGATTAAACAAAGACAGATCAACATCACAGCATCAGGGGAAGAGATATCCGGATTTTTAGCCTCTAGTACAGTCTAGAAATGCTGGATCCCAGTTTAATCAAAGCTTCAGTTGCCACGTCAGGAGAAAAATATTCTACAACACGCCATCTCGTGGCCTTCTTAGGAATCATGGTGTGTGTTATATTTAAACCAGACTATACTCCATTTGGCCTCTAGATGGTGATACATCCATTGAGCATCTGCTTCAACAGGGGCCTTAAGGGAGATATATGGTATAATGAATGTATTTGATGCATGCATATCGTTAAAGTAAGCATAAAAAAGGCAGTGTGAGATGTGCTTTTTTTTGGTGTGAGCTCACGCCATCTTAATGGTGTCCATTTAAGAACAAACAGCTGTGTCCCCTGTTTGCCCTAAAGTAGTCTGGCTCTCTGCTTTGACAATATGTCTTGACAAGATAACTAAAAAACACCACATACACTCTCAAACAACTGGGTCAGCGACACGCGCACGCACACACACACACATACACACACACACACACAGTGAAGACTCAGAGGAGCACATGTTAAAGGAAGACTCCCGCTGGGTGGTATGGTCGTGATTTGTCCATTGTCTCTTATTATCCTCTCAGCCTGTTTCACCTCGTCTCTCCGCAGGCTCTTTTCTTTTTTCCACTGTCCTTCTGTGTAACACTTCCACAGAGTTGCAGTGAAGAGTAAGATGCCACAGTCTTGATTAAAATCAGCAGGAAAGCTGATCAGTTCTGAGTCAGTTTATGGATCGTGTCCACACACATTGGGGTCTTTCCGGTCGGAGACACCCTTACGAAACAAAAGTTACGCAGTCCTAAGATTGTGTCACGTCAAGTCCTCAAAAGAGCATTTGTTCAGGTCAACTGCATTTGAGTTTATTCATGGTGGCGCAAGAAGGAACTGCCTGTATCAAGTAAATGTGAATACATTTGACAGGATACAATCTGAGTGTGCCAACCGTAGACAGAAAAGATGAAGACAGGAAGCTGCAGTGACTTTAGCTTTTTAGTTGATTAAGGTGAATAAAGACATTTAGAATTAGGTTCTTTGTCCTGCTTCACAGCAAATGCTCCCAAGCCGGGTTTTGTCATTGGTTTCAGGGTGAATTTAAATAATCCCAAAACACTAACAGCCCCAGATGGAATGTCTGTCCTTAAAAAATCTTTATACATGAGGATTTCCATAACCGTAAGGAGAGGATAAAGGTGAGTTTTCCAGTAACAGCCACTTTTCTCATCGTGTGTGTGTGTGTGTGTGTGTGTGTGTGTGTGTGTGTGTGTGTGTGTGTGTGTGTGTGTGTTTCTCTGTGTCATCTTAGGTTTGTTGAAATTGTCAGAACGTCTTTCCGAGGCAGACTGGGAGGGAGAAGGGACAAGAAGACATAAACAAAGCAGTGTACAGATGGACGGCAGCTGCTGAGCAGACAAAAACATAGCAGTGCGCAGCTTCTGTTTTCAAGCTTTTATTCTGAAATTCCTTAAACGTCATATATACAGTGCAATATATACTGAATAGTGCAAGAAGCTACTGCATTTATCTCTATATGACAAAACACACCTCGCCAATTCGTAAATCAGAATCTATCAAACAAACCAGATGCCCGGGAACATTTGAACAGAAATCTTTAAAAGTTCACATCTCAAGCAGGAGAGGCTTTTCCAGCTTAAACCCCTCCTCTGAAACACACTCATGACACTATGTCTGTGTTTCAAATTAATTTATAGTAACCATAGTGTAGTAACCATGAACAAAAGGTGTTAGGGGTGTAAAAGTTTGTTTTTAAACTACAGGAAGTTCAGCAATAAAGTGAGCAAGAGTCAATAAAAAGTTGCTGATCCCAGGTAATAATTACTGTTCAGTGTCCTGGATGAAAAAGAGTGAAGGAATAAGGAGCACTGGTCTCAGTTATGTGGCAGAATGTGTGAGAGAAAGGTATGATAACAGGAGAGAAGTTCACTGGTTGGTTGGTGCATCCAAAAGAGAGTCAGAGATTTGAAGGTTTGGGGAGTTAGTCACTCTGAATCCTGCTGGACCTCAGAGGCGTCGGCTCGACAGATGGGACAAGTCCGGTTAGCTTGGAATCCATGAAAAAGTAAAGAGACGTACTGTAGGTTAAACAGCAATATATATATATATATATATATATATATATATATATATATATATATATATATATATATATATATCCCTAAAAGATCAATACAAAATAAAATCAAACACCACAGCAAGTGTGCAAACTGTCTACTTATGGAAGGCATTTGTAAGTCATCAAAGTAAAGGTCTGGTCACACCAGCCTTTAACAGTGAAATTCATTGACAAAAACTAAATCTAAAAAGTGTGTGTGGATGTCACAACTCACACTTTGGTGATAGTAAGCACCCTGATGCCTAAAAATTGTCTATCTTTACCTGGGATGGCTCTAAAAATCACACAAATCACAATGTAAGCTTGTAAAAAAACATGTGGCCCATCGCCAGCTCCCACCTGCATCAGACTGTCGTTCCTCTGTAACTCTTCTTTGCCGTCTTGTCTTTTCTGAAACAACAACAACAACAACTTGTGTGGGCCTTACTGAATAATACTGTTAGATAACCACTTCATAGACATCTCAAACAACAAAAACAGAAACTATTGGCTATTACTTTCGATGTGTTGCTCAAGCTCTGACCTTTGCGGTGTTTTGTCTGGGACTCTGTGAGGAAGTGTCTGATTCTGTCTGAAGGGATGGCGAAGGATATCCCTGCTGTCACCTTCAGAGTGTTGATGCCTATCACCTCACCATCCTGAAGGGAACACACACATACACAAACACACGCACACACAAACACACACAAAGTAAAAATTCAAGGTCTCAAATACTGTCCAAGTCTTGTTCATTACATTTTGGACAATATATTCTATCTATAGGCTAAAATATAATTTTGATGATTACTACGAATATTATCTAAAGGAGAATTGTGTGTCGTTTAACACAATACATATTGCTATACAACGTGTACTGGTGCAAAATCTTGTAATTATTTATGCAAAAGTAAATTATTTGCCCGTTATATGATGATATGTTTGGGCTATCAGCATTAAATTGCAATCTGTCTGAATTTCAGCCCAATGTGGTAACAGACTTTTTTAATGTTGGGATTATAAGCGCATGTAGAATTTCTTGAAAGATATAGCTCTGATTTTTGTAGTTTTGTTCGTAATAATTCAAAATAAGTATAATCATAAAACAATGTGGACCTCAATCAACAAGTTAATAACACTTACCAAGTTAACCAGAGGTCCTCCAGAATTTCCATACTTCTCACAGAAAAAGTGAAATATGAGAAAAAGACAATCACATGAATTATTTTGACACATATACAAACGACCAAAATATATAATATCCATATAAAACAAAAAAATCCCTAACTGCATCTGTCCTTAATGAACGACCTGAGTCTAAAGGTTGTTCAGTTGCTCATAATTAGAGTTCTGGTTGGGGTAAAGCCTTTGGTTGTGATGGTTGAGGTCAGGGTAAGGGGCTTATGGACTGCATTGTGGCAATGAGGGTCCTCACAAAGACAGAAAAGTACAACCCCGTGTCTGTGTGTGCTCGTGAGCTCACGTTAATAATAGCGTCAGTCTGGATGTAGTCTATGTCTGAGTCCTTGATGCCCAGTTCCTTGCCGTCTCTCTGAGCGGTGCTGACGATGCCAGTGGTGACGGTGTTCTGCAAGGCGAAGGGGCTGCCAATAGCAACCACAAACTCCCCTGGTCTCAGATCAGCTGAACGGCCCAGAGACAGCACAGGGAGCTTTTTCTGCAAGACAGACAGATGGAGACATACTGGGCACGTTGTACTGAGAAAGAAATGCAACTGAAGAGAATGAGCCAGAGAAAGAACTGAAGATGTGTCTAATGCTGACAAAACAAGTATTTGATATATGAGTGTGAGAACACACACATCCGCGCAGTGTCTGAGTCACAGAGCTGGTGTTTCGGAAAGTATCTCACTGTGTCAGAATATCTCGCAGACAACTGTCTGATGTTTGCACAGACACGTGTCATGCGATGGGGGTTGTTGTGCAATAATGCAGAATCATTTTTTGTTTTAGGGTCAAGAAATGTCTGGAATATAAAAATGTGTTCACTTCCCTTTGGATGGAGAGCAAAGGGTGAAGAAGGTGGCTATGATGTTGCCTGGACTTGACGTAAATGCTCTCACCTGAGGCTTGACCTTAATCGTGGCGATGTCTGCCTTCCTGTCTAAATCTCGGATGGAGGCCTCATAGGCGTCGCCGGCGTGGAGCTGCACGCGCAGCTGGGGCCGTCCTGGCACCGCAACAGCTGTGGTTACCACGTGAGCGTTGGTCACAATCACACCTGAGTGGGTGACAATGACTCCAGAGCCACTGGAGAGACGCATGTGGCGACCAAACAGGGGGTGTCTGGAGGCAGAGAGAGGAAGGGGACAGAGAAAAGGAAGAAAAAAAGAACAAAAATATTCAAATCTTATTTTGGATCCAGGTTGTATTAGACCCTGAGAAGATTTCCCACAACATGTGTGTTCCAGATAATGACACACGACTGTTTACACGTTAAAGGTTGAAGGGATAAACCTTTTTGTTTGCTGTTTGTTTGATACACTCTGCTATTACTGTGTCTTTTACATAGAACTCCCAGCTTAAACATATCTCTACACAAACATACACACACGGGCCACACCTTATGAACAGTTCAATGTGGACAACAGCAGGAGCTATCTTCTCCACTACGTCAGCGATGAAGTTGAATTTATATCGAGGGCTGCTGGGGTGGACCAGTGGACGACCTGTACTGACATGAGGAAAGCACTGCGTTAACAGAAACACACACACACACACACACACACACACACACACACACACACACACACACACACACACACACACAGATAACTACTATTCGTTCTATCATGTTACTGCGTTATACAGTCAATATCTGGAGAAAGATTAAAGATTCATATTCATGATCCTCCACATCTTTAGTTTTCCGTTAAAGTGCAAAATACAATGGTAAAGTATGATGAAACATAATGAACATTTCCAGATTAGGTCTGAAATTTAGGATTATTATTTATTCTCAGTTCAGTTTACAATGATATAAAAAAGAGAAAGTAGCAAATCCTGATCTTGACTATAAATTGTGTACAAATTGACTACAATTTGGCTTAGTATTAGATTTTTACTTGACTTCTTTCAAGAAAAACACATAAAACGTTATCATCATCATTAGTTTTGCATTTCTGATTTGACTGAAGTCTTTAAACTGGGTATTTTGCGTAAGACACACACGTGTAGTCCTTTATGACGTTTTATGAATTAGTTTGATCATGTTCCCTAAAACAATTCCGCTCTGACCACCCAAAGCTGCCTACCTGGTGCACACGGTTCTTTGTGCACTTGGATAACTGCGGGTCCCCCCCTCTGCTCGGCTTTACGGCTGGCTGCTCTCATTTTACACACGTTGCCGTACGTTTTCCCGTCGCTTCCGCACACTCCATGCTCCATCGTACAGCGGCAGAACCCCTTGGTGCCTCGCCGCCTCCCCGCGGCGAGCAGCTTGCACTCCAAGCCATCCCCGCAGGGCAGGTCGTTTTTGCGGCCGCAGGGGTCCCCCTCGCGCGGGGAACACGCCATGCAGCAGTTACATCTATCCGGGACGTACCCGCCGGGACAGCTGGGGCTCGGACAGGAGCTCACGTCGCAGCGGGAGGCGCACGTTTCAGAGCGCACAGCTCCGGTGAAGTCGTGCGTAAAGAGAAACGCCGCTGCGAGTAAAAGGAACTGCATTGTGATTAATGTTGACAGCACCACGGAGCTCGGATTGATTTTGATTAATTTTTCATATCTTCATTTGAAATGTCTCTATATCCAACTGTTTCTCTATGTCCAGACCCTGAATACAATTGGCTGAATACACACTCCACTGGTTACTTCACTCCACACAGCTATGGTGCTGTTTGGTAAATGACTGGTCTATGCTGCTCGCGTTGTCAGCACTCTGTCGTCATATTATCAGTCATCAGTGCCGTCATATTTTGACAACTTTAGTTTTTTGGTATTAAGTTGTGAAACTGATGCGCACCATCTAGTGGGGACAAAACACATTACACACAATATTTCTGTCGTCAGCGATTCTAGAAAACTCTAATTGTCTCAAAATGTAAAAATATGCGACTTAAGAAAACAACTAAATGTCGTTTTTGTGTTGATTGTATATTAGTATCTTACCCCTAGATGCAAAATAAGCAGCAGTGCTGATGTAGAATGCCCCCTGCAGGCAGCCATTATTATAGCTGCATTCATATGTCTGGGCATTTGTGTATTTCAGTTTCAAGCAACAGGTGTAAATAATACGTCCTGGCATCCTGCACGCCGGGACACTTTTTCCTACTATGACAAGACAAAATGTGTGCTGCGACAAATGTTTATTGCAGCCTTTAATACTGCAATCATAATTCAAAATGTTAGTTTTACACAAAATATTGTGTTGATATAATATTAGTCAGCTTTCGAAGACAGTAAAGTCAGTAATGTGAGATTCATAGCAGACTCCTGAATTTTGATATATGTGCCCTGACTGTAAGTTCAGCAAAAAGGATGTTTCCCACATGGTGGCAGTGTTAAAGAAGCCACCTGTCCCCCCCACTTCTAGCAATTTTTGATGCAGATGCTTGTCATATTTTATTTCCTCTCCAGATGTGTGCTGCAGCGCTCTTGGTATGCCGCATCTGTCCAAACAGACACTTTTCAGCCTCCACCAGCGTCATGGTACAAGGGGCATAGTGTTTGAGGGTGCGTGTTGGTGCACATGTTTAATTTACAAAGATGTTTTAATCAGGGCAGGTAAATGATGCACATGTTTGGGTCCACATTAATGATCTGCTCATCAAAGCCTCCATTGAAATATTTGTATACCTTTCAGCATACACTATTCCTTGAAAGACAGCTACAGTATGTTGTCTTGTCAGTTCAAGGTTTCTATAATCACTGCTTTTTGCAAGGTCTTTGATTACCAAGGTGTTTGCAGAACCATAGTGGTGAACCATCCTAATGGAATAGGTATTTCTCCTGAAGGCTGAAACAAATACGCAATTAATTAATTAGTTGTTTGTAATGCAAATCGGCAAATTGGACTTGTAAATGATACAACTTTACGCATAAAAAATATGAACGTAAGGGAAGTAAATTCTAACAACAGATATTAGTAGCTCACTTTGGCTTCCGGTATCACTGATCCCTTTACTAGTGGATTGGTCGGGTCTCATTCAAGCCATCCTGGCTCTGCTAAACAAACCTTTGTCAACATTTATTGAAGGCAACAAACAATATTCAAATTTCCCAAATTTTATTTTTCATCTGTTAAATATACAACTTTTCCTCATACAATCATTGAGTTGGAATAGAAATTTCAAGATGCATACATAAGAAAACACAAGGGCATCGCGCACGTGTGAAACATAGTCCTCCATTTAGTTGTTCTCTTCATATGTATTATAAAGGGCACAGATGAGATGTGGACCTCTGTGCCACAAGGTTCAAGAGAAAGCTGCTTGCCAGCAATTAAATACATGTCAAACAACCAATACATTCATTGTTACAGCATTCACTCATATTGAAATGTTGCGGAGCAGCAATCTGTAGAGAAGATGTATACAGATTACATTCAAACAATGTGTTTATTACTAGTCCTCCCTCCCCAAATTTCATATTCAAGTTTCAATCATATTCCTTTTCTTGAGGCTGTTAAATACTCCGTCCACAAACAGATTTTGGCAGTAGTTAGGGTTGAAGACACAGGGCTTGTGTTCGTTCAACAGATGTGGTTCAAAAAGCCAACACTGGGTAACAAGCAGTTTGACCCAGCTCTGGAGAACGAGTCAAACACTTCCAGCAGTGCAAGTGCACATCTATATTTGAATAAGTATTCCTACAAGGCAAAACAAATAGTTTGAGACTTAATCCCAGGCAAGGAACAACACTGTCCCGTTTAAAAATAAATAAATAAATCACTTCCTGGAGAGATCTGTGAAACCAGTCCTTTAGATTCCCAAACATACTGGACTACAGCTCTTTTTGCAAGTCCTTCTTTGGCCATTAGCACCACAATGAGACCTTGCAGGGTACTTCAGTAGATACTCTGGGTGGGTAAAAATAATTATTTTTGCTTTTTAACAATAAACAAAGCTCACCTCTGTGGAAAAGCAGATTATCCTATTAAGTCACTACAAACAGACCCAAGGTCTCTCGGAGACACTGGTAAGCCACTTTCACAAGCTCCCATGCTCATCTGCGCTCTCTTCTGGAATGGGACGAAGACAAGTTTCTTCATCTTACTTTTCTTTCTTACTTCTTCCGTGTCCTAATTTCTTCTCTCGGCAAAGGAATACGAGCAGTCTCCGGTGCAATCACCACGTATTCTCCCTCACTTCCTGACTTTAGGTGGAAAAAAAAAAAGAGCGGTTGCAGAAGTCTCTCCTCAACAGCCCTCCTCTTCCATCTCCGACTACCAAGAGGTAAAAAAGGGGCGCTTGCAGTGGAAGGTTTGTGTGAAGGCGTTGCCGAGTGTGACCACACGTCCATGACCGCCTGAGCGGCTGCGCTCCACAACCACCCGGGGCATCTGCACTAGCTGGATGGGGCTCTTCCCGTCTTTAAGCGCCTGGGTCAGATTCAACACCTGGTGACAAAAACAGGGTTCATGAGGTGTGACAATATGGAAACCATTTTTAATTTTGAGTACCGGTGAATTGGTTGCATTTAAGAGTTGCATGAACCACCTTTATCTAATCTGTTGGAAAATTACTTCAACAATGAATCACCAAAATAGTTAATTCTCTGTCAAACAGATCAATTGTTTCAACTCTAATGGGAGTAGAAGACAGTGTCACGAAGCCCAAACAGAACCACATACAGTACAGAGTATGCATTGAGTTATGAAAAATACTTTTTTCTTTTTCTTTTTTTTAAAGGTTTTCTGGAACAAAATGTCTGCTGTTGTCTTCCTTTGACCAATGTAATCATTATGCCATGGCGCACTGAGTGGTCAATAATCCAAACAGGTAAAATAAAAGTTGAGTTAGAGGTGAGGGTCAGAACAGACAGGAAAGCTGAGGCCGGGCCGGTGACAGGGGTGAAAGGTGAGAAATTAGGTTTGAAAGAGAACAAGTGAACTTATAAAGCAAACAACCAAGGTAACATAATGTAGGGTACAGGAAAGAGAACAAGAAGAGTAGGTCAGAGAAAAAGGAGACAACAAAAAAGAAAATAAAGGCAGGAAAGCTGATGGGAACACAGTCAAAAAGAAAACTCACCTGTCCCCTCATTACAGACATTTGTCTCTCGAACATGGTTTTATCAAAGCCTTTATCCTCCTGAAGACAGAAACAATAACTCCTGTTAGCAGGTGTTCTGTGTCACAACATACAAATGCGCTTGTGTTGTTTTGCTGACAGACAGCTGCTTATTGACATAACTATTAAAAAATCTCAAAGTCAAGAGGAAAGTTACACCTTGAACATCTCATAGAGGTCCTCACAGAGGTCCTGGACAAAGTTCATGTCAGAAAGGCGGGACAGCACCAGGTCTCTGGTCTCCTGGGAGAAGACCACCTTAGCCTGGGGGAGCCATGCCCAGTGGAATGGGTCTGATGGAAAGAGGCAACAGTCAAGGCCCTCCTCTTTTACGTCGGTCTATAACTATTTGCAGAGTTCACACTGTCTTGTTATATGATGTTGGGTCTTTAATGTTGTTTTTCACTCATTGCAAACTGTCCTTTTTTGTCAGAACACACTTAAAAAGGGACCGAGAGACACTGCTATACAAAAAAAGATAATAAAGCAAATGTAATAAGTTAACTATTAATAAGCTGATAATTGAAATAATACGAATAAAATAAATGAACCGAGTTGCTCTCTATAGAGAACTCAGATAGAAAGATTGATACCACTATTATGTCTAAAGTAGAAATGGAGCGACATCCAGCAGCTGTTATCTTAGCACAAATACTGGCAACAGGAACCATTAAACTCTTTGACTCGGTGCAATGAGGACAAACTTAATCCACCTATTGGCACGTCTAAGCTCCCTACTTAACATGTCATATCTTGTTTGTTCAATCAGTACAAAAAAAATTATGTTTTTTTTCCTTCTTTTTCTACCTTGGGAAAAAGCTGTCAAGCAGTTCCCTTCTATAAACGGTCATAATGCTAAGCTAATTACTTCCTGGCTCTTGCTTACCACCCAAGTCTCAAAAAGAAAGCGAAATAAAAAAAATATTCCCAAAATTTCAATCTATTCCTTGAACTGGAAATACTTGTCTAACATCTGTCTAATTGAGAACATCTCAAATCTAAAAATGTTTCAACTAATAAAACAATTATTACTAAAAATGCTGACACCATCACTATTAATGGTAATGCCGTCATTGCAATTTAAATAAATGATTGTTTTCACATTATGCTCTTGTAGCTTGTGATACATTTATCATTTTATGGATTAAATGACAACTAGGTAATTAATTCAGGAGGAAAGTCAATAATCACCATTTTTACTATTATTAGTAGAGACAAGGTTTTGACAAGAAGTAAAGACAGAACATGAATGAAGAGAGGTGAGGCAGGAAAGAGACCAACATACAGGCTCTCCATTCGTCTGGGTGTTTAAAGGGGAAGGCCAGGCCGTTGTCGATCGCTGCAATCTTGACGCAGGAGTCGGAGCTATTCTCTGTCCACTCTGCATCCTACAGTGAGGGAAAGAGGTTCAGATAAGTCATAAGCAGCATCTGACAGACTGATTGATTAGCTGTAACCAGAACAGTCATTGATCACTGCCCAAACCATGACCAATTGGCAAGATAGATGACAACCGTGAGCTCATTTATCAGTAAATGGTGAAGAATGATTGATGATGGCGAGTCAGACAGTGTTCAGGACGAAGTAACTCGCAAAGTCACTGGGGCACTGGTTTGTTCCAGACCTGCAATATCCACTTATTGTCTGTCTATGTGAGCCCCAGTGTGTCCTGGATGTGAATGAGTGACGGAGTGTTGAGCATTTAAGCGTTTTTTGTGAGTCTGCGTTTAACATTAGCAGTGTTCCGTGATGATAATGCATCATCCTTCCAGCAGTTTAAATGCATAACGCAGGGTAAAAATTTCCAAACACACCTTCATTGAGTGTTAATTTAACTTCACCTTTTGTCTTGCTTCTCCTTCTCCTCCGCCTCCTGGCTTCTCATACTTGATCAACCAGTTGTCATTACCTCGATCTGAGGAGGTAGACAAAGATAGATTTTCATACAAACATATGTAGATGAAGGAAGACCACAATCAGGAAGCTATTCAAATTATCGACCGCAACGACAAATTCAATGTCACACACTTACAAAAGGCTTCACAATGTTAACAAGTATAACTACATGGATATGTAGTCCAAAACTCCCTTTAGTAAAATGTGATGAATGTCAATTTCATCATTATTCAAATCAGTCAGTCAATACAAGATATGGGCACGTAACAAAGTCTAAATGGTAGCTGGGTTTAAGTTTAGTAAACACTGTGTTTAAATGTCAACACAGACACACCCTCACCTGTGTTTCTGATAACGTAGTCAAGCACTACCAGCCGCTCAAACTGGGACTGCAGCTGCTTCCTGATGTTCTCCGGCAGAGGTTCCGCCTCAAAGCGCCGCAGCCAGTAGTCCGCTTCACGGTAGCCCTCCACAAACAGCTGGAATGAGCCCACCTGGAAGCAAACACACGCTACATCACGTATAGCCCAGAGCTTGTTTCTATGTTGATGACGTGGTGGGAAGCAAATTATGTAATGTGAAATTGTGACACCAACAGGCCAAAATGTCAGCAATGCATGACAGTTGAAACATGAGGCCAACTTCATTCCTCATCTTTCTTCCTGTACACATTTTTTTCCCAGACACCTTTTCACAACATCTACAAAGCTATATAGATCATCAAAAGGTATCAGATGAGAAACAGGAAGATGTGCAATACATTCTTATACATGTTTTTAATGAAATGCTTGAATTGGTGCTGGATAAGACCAGAACAACACCAGAGATAGGAATATACAATCACATTTTGAAAGACCGTTAAAGAAAGAAAGAAATTCTAAAGAAGCGATGACATTCATGCTTCCTCTGACCTATTTATTTGAATAAACATGTCTTTTCAGGGATCAGAATGTGACATGATTCGTTTTACTGGCCTCTGCCAGGGCTACAACAGCAGCTATTCTGAGCCCTTCCTTTACTGAGACCTCAACCCTTGCATCTACAAATGATAAGACGGCAGACACTGTATGTGTAAATGAAAACGCATGATATTTAAAGAAACAGAAACATGCTCGTACTGTAATTATTATTGGTATGTCTTAGTATTTGTTCTAATGAATCCTAAAAAGGCCTCCACATCTACAAGGTGGTTTACACAATAACATAAAGAAAATGAAAAGTAAAGTCGAAGGAGTACAACACCCAGGAAGAAACAGGAGAATAGTTTTCAGCCTTTGTTTCTCATTGATTGCTCTTATAAAACAGCTGAAGGTTTGTGACATTTGCCCGCGAATTACCTTCGGTGGCAGGCCCACTCTGTGGAAGCGTCGTCCCACCTTGGGGACTTTCTCTAAGGCGTACTTCTTTCCCTTGGATTTGGCTCTGTCGATGGCGTTGTAGTGGAATGTGTCACTGGCCAGATACACCACCTGATAAAAACAGATTACCACAAGGTTGTAGGTGTAACTTGTGACCACTGGAGGCTAGTTTCTCTGTCCGCTAGAAATAACATCACATCTACATCCAGGTCCATTCAGATAGGATATTCTTTTTCTATACATTTACAGTTCAGAATTTTGTCAGATTGCAGTATTATATTTGCATAGCACTTTAAAAGGGTACTCAAAAGCACTTTGAAAACAGAAACAATAAAACACATTAACAATATAAGCAAGGCAGAGAGATAACATAACAGTAAAAAAACAAAACAAAAACATACATAACTAGTATCACAGGTTAAAAGCAGATTTAAATGGGTGGATTTTAAGAGCAGTTTTAAAGTTGTGAATGACAGAGAATGTCTGAGGTGCTGGAGGAGAGAATTCCAGAGGGAGGGGACGTAGGTTGATGCAGGAGGTCTGAGGTTGCAGATGGGAGTGTGTCGATGCAGGAGGTCTGAAAGGTATGAAGGCGCTTAAGGTTTTGAAGGGCTTTGTGAATGATGAGAAGAATCTTAAACTATATCATTTGCTGTATGGGGGAGTCAGTGGAGGCTTTGAAGCACTAGGGTGATGGGATCTCTTGTGCGGGAGTGAGCGAGGAGATGGACAGGGGAATTCTAGATGTATTATAGTTTGTTAATGATTTTGGTGGATGTGCTGTACAGGATGCTGTTGCAGTAGCCCAGTCGAGAGGTGATGAAGGTGTGGATGTGTGTTTCAGCTGAAGAGGAGTGGGAGAAGTGTAGATAGGCAATGTGTTTTATGATAAAAGAAGGCAGTTTTGTGATGTGATTGACGTGGCATTCGAAAGAGAGGGTTTGATTGAAAATGACACTAAGGTTACGGATGTGTGTGGAGGCAGGAACAGTGGAGCCATCAATGCACCCGTGTTGAAATGGAATAACATCCATGCAGTCAGAGCTCCCACCTTGGTTTTCGGCACAACTCCCAGGCCAAGCTTGGTATCCACCAGTGAAGCAGCAGACTCTGAGAGGTAACCCTGGTTAGGCAACAAGCAGCCTCGGCCGAAACAACACGGACAGCACAGCTAGTTAGAGAGAGAAAGACAGGGCAACCGGGAAACTTTTAGAAGGCCGTTTCAGAAAAACTCAAACTAAAAAGCTTGTTTAGATCACTGTTTGTACTCCTTCAGATTGTTTACACTCAGACAACACGTGACAAAGTATACCTTGTGAAAATATTTGGTCCATTTGGGGTTCAGGTGACCGTAAGGTTCCTCTGACTTTGGTTTGAAAACACCAATGACTTTCTGTTATGGAAAAGAGAATGATAAAGAGTGTTATTTCAAAGATGCATTTTGACATACATTTGGCAGACTGGGAGAACACAGCACACACAGAGACATAACCGCAACAGAACTTGCCAAATGTAATTTTATGGGACCTTTATAAAAAACAAGATTAAAGAACAACAGGCAAGGCATTTAAAGTTATAGCAACAACTGCAAAATGACAAAGATGCTGCTAACAATTTAATGATAACTATATTTTTCCTGCAGTGCACATTAAACTAATGCAAAACAGCTATCTGTTATTGATGCAAGCTTTGCCGGGTGCATTATTGAAAGTCAACCTTCCAACTCACCTCCTCTGCACATACATATATACATATATATGAAATTCCCATCCTTACCCCTTTTGGGTCTTTGACAAAGTAGCTTCCACTAGAACCCTGGGAGATCCTTTCTGGAAAGACGCCGTTCTCAATAGCTTGTTCCGCCCTTTGGATAATATCTGCAAACTCAGGATCTTCAGGGAAATGGTTGAAGTCTCCACTGCTGTTACCTAGACCAGGAAACAAATTCAGATTCATATTCATGTTTACATTGTGGGAAACCAGATTAGTAAAAAATAAAATAATGTAAAAGGCACAATCAATGATACCGTGTCATCTTGCTACTTCTAAAATGTGGTGTTACATTTATGCCATGCACATGTAGTTCAATAGATTATTTATAAAGTTGTGTGGGAACCTCAAAGCACCATCAGGAAATATCCATGGCAACCCCTCTATTGGAGCCTATAGCCAAATATAATTTGACCTGTGCGTGAATGATATTGAAACACTATTATAATACTTTGTTTGTTTTTTTAAGTGAACACAGACTGTAAAAAAAAGAAGCCCTAAATATGTATATTTGTAAATGTAATCTAAATATGTTATTAGATTATAAGCCTATCTCCAGGTCAGTCTGTATAACCTGGATTACCCATTCTACTTTGTCCTATCATGCACAGAGTCTGTATGTGAGAGGCAACGAGAGCCATCCATCCATAGAGCCAGCCATCCATCCATTCTCTAACATGCTTCTGCTGTTCAGAGTCATGGGAGGCTGGAGCTGTTTCCAGCACTCACTGACAGATAGGAGGCTAGTTTTTACATACATTAATGGGCAAATTCACCAAACCTTCACATTGGACTGTGGGATAAAACACACAAACACACACACACACACACACACACACACACACACACACACACACACACACACACACACACACACACACACACACACACACACACACACACACACACACACCTCACATCACATCACCCCTCCTTCTGAACACATGTCACAGCACACTTCACACTCTAGTGAAAGGCAGGGTTGAGTAACAAGCTGGCATACAGGTTTAAAATAGGCGAGCATGTAACGTCTGCCCACCCATTACCTGCCTAACACTGCTTCACACGGGCCTGATGGCAAGCGTGAATGTGTGTGCATTTAGAAAGGGTACTGATTTTACCTCTCTCCGACTTCATTGTCCTCCCCCATCTATTTATTGTTCCTTCCTCCTCATTATCTTTCTCATTATCTCCCTCTCTGTTCCGTTACTGCTGCAGTCCGTGAGGTTGCTCCTCAAACCTGCACTTCTTGAGAAGTGCAGGTTTTTTTGCCTTGCCGATCTGTTTAGACCGTCTCCTCCTCACATGGGACATAGCAGTCAGCTGACAGAAAGCTCCATATGCTCAGTTTAAGTCACACTACAGTCACAGTGGGATGCAGGGAGGGATAGAGGGTCAGACACGGGGAGAAAGGGAGAGGGGGTGGACAAAAGGACGAGGAGAGTTAATATGTCGTTTTGTCACTGCGAGATAAGGAGAAACGCAAGATAGCTTTGTAGCTAATTTACTTGAAGGGAGGATGAGAAAGAAGTAAATTAAAAATAGGAAATGGGAGAATAGAAGGAAGACAAAAAAATCAAATCAGGGACTTGAATCATTTAAAAAGTAGATACAGTATGTCAGCCATGTGACCCACCTCCATTTCAATTGTAGCATACCCGGCATATTGAATTGTCCTATAATAGTCTGAGTCTTTTTATTACTATTGGGACTATAAAGGACTTCCATCAACAGTTTTTGTGTAAATTAAGTTCCATCCACCTGAAAACCACCTGCCTCAGTATCTTCACTGGCATTTCTTTATAAAAGCCATATACTGATGCATGTTTTATGTTTTAAGGTGTAAGCACCATGAGGTGAAACTCAGAGTAGTGCTAGAGAGAAACCAAAATAATGTATTAAGAGAGGCTTTGCTTGTGTTTTCTGCTCTATTTGGCACTTGGTAAGCCTAGTTTATTCTATCAAATTATTAAAATCACAGCTGAAAATAGAGCATGAGATGATTTTATGACCATGTCTAACTTTAGGCAAAGTTCACTGGCAGGTCAAGATCACAACAACGAATTGCCTCAAGACCATCAGTCGTCTTGATCAACCCAATTTCTATTCAAGTAAACTATTTATAGTTTGGCCTTTACAAAGTGATTTTTCTGTGTGTAAAATAGAGCTGACACAATATTATATCTTCATCATTTAATTTCCAACAATAGATTTAGTGAGTTTATTCAGCCGTCTTTCCTGGTGATGGATGTATGGTTGCTCTAGATTGTACTGTTGATGAAAGTCTGTGATTATATCATTGTGCAGTTTGACTGCAGGAGGCAGGAATCTCTCTCGTCACATTTCTTTTCAACCGACTGAAAGCTGGTGTGAAAGTAAACACACATGTTTACTTCTTCTCTTCCAAATTTCCTCTTCTTCATCATCCTCCTCCTCCTCATTGTACTGAACTACAGAGGGTTTGCTTGTACAGGCCTTGTGTATATTTAATGTCTGTCTATCTGTGCCCTCGCGCCGTTAATGGGCCCAGCAGAGCTTTTAAACTTAGAGCTCCAGAGACCTGCTGACCTGCAGTGCACACAGTGTGTGAGACGTTGCAACACTGCACTGTCGACAACTGATTTATTAGTGTTTTACTTGATACACATTTAAAACTTTGTCATGTTCTTACAGTTACATGATGCAATGTTTAATGTGTGCAAATGTAGCAAGATTAAATGTGTTTTGCATAACTTCAAAATGAGACAACGTGACATTTCTCTTTGCACATTGCAATCCATACTCATGAGCAGTGGATTATGATGTAAAAAGGCAGTATGAATAAAATAAATACAAAATGAATGCAGTTTGGCAGATTATATAAACATTTTAGCCAGAAGGACTCACATGGTTCAGAATTTGCAATGGAGATTGGCGTGACATTTTATAGCATACAAAGAAAGCGTCAGTGTTCAGGTCTAGAATTACAAGAGTTGTTGTTCTGTGCATTACGAATTAGGAGTCACATCGTCCTGAGCATTATTCCTCAGAAAGGCCAGCGGGAACACAAACACTTCCAGATTCAGACTCGGTGTCTTTACACATGTTGTCAAGATGTCTGACCTCAATAGGACATGGTCAAACTATAGATCTTAGTGGTCATAGAGAGCATGGAGACAGTGAGTGAATATAAAAAGGAAACACAAGCTCCAAATGTATATTGAAGGTGAAAAAGGTGCTATGAGGTTGAGAGGTGTGAAATCCAATGAGTGGTTCGATCAGAATATATCCCGCTTTCAAGGTGAATAGATCACTTTTTCTTTGTTTTCCACAATACCATCTTTTTCTTTTTATAGCCCAAACCTAATTTTTCGCTGCAAATATGCAAGACTGACAACATATAACCAACAAAAAAAATTATGTTAAAGTCTATATCCATACTGACCAAGACATCTGAAGAAGACGTCTGCATAAAAACCTGTTTGATCTGGATTGGTATTAACACAGGGGGAAAAAAATGTAAGTGTGATGATTACATGATGTTTACATTGAGGACCCTAAAGTATTCCTACCGACTGTACTCGTGGCTGAACTTGCATGTTGTGTTCGGGTCACCAGGTCAAAGTGCGACCTCATATCATCCACAGAGAAGATAACGTGTAAATACATCAGCTCACTGGGAACACACGTAGACAAGGTACACAATCTAACGCCATGCAAACACAAACCTAATGCATTAAATGTAACATGCATGTGTGTGGATAGTTTCCATAACATGCTGAGTTGTTTGCTTAGTGCTTTCCCAGAGCAGAGCAACAAGTTACTGCTTTACGTCACATTAATATCCAAAGGGACCCGATAACCTCCAAGCACGATTGAGGGGCTCCTGTTGGAGAGCCACAGTAAACTGGTTAACACTCCTCAGAGTGTCGGTCACGTTACATTCACTAGTATCTCGACTAACAATAATCAATCCTTTTGCACTGGATAAACCATATGCGACAACACAAATGTGCCCCAAGACATGTCCTATTGAGCAGGGGTTCTCTGACATAACTTTGCCGCACATACGTGTACTTTAATTTGATCTCGCTGTAATTGATCCAAAACAATTACCTGGGGAGGCCAGGGTGTCTTTATCCGACGATGAGCTGTGTCTGTGCCGCCTGCTCCGCTTCTCTCCCACACCCCGCGGAGACGACGAGCTTCCTGCTAAGCACGGTAACAACAGCGCCTCTTCGCCAGACCCGTCCGTCTCCAGTTCTGTTAAGACGCTTTCACAAGAGTCCGAGATACGAACGGCACCTCCGAGGTTCGTCACAGGTCCCAAACCGATCCCATGCCTATCGAATAATACCTTCGGAGGGTCCGCACACTCCGAAACTGGCACCACTGTGTCTCCGGTGTCCAGCACGGGCTCGCTGCTCTCGGTCACTGTTGGGTCGCATTCTGACATCATTTTAGCTCGGTTTTTAATTACACACAATTCAATGTTAATTGAATCACACCAACTTTGCCTCAAGCTGTCAGTCGTCCATTTTTAAGAGACTCCCTTATTTCCACGAGCATGTAGCCCTCCGAAAATGATTCGGAAGCGGCTTCCTTTACCGATATGTCCACATAATCCGTCAAGATAGTCGGCTCTGCGCTGCTTCCTTGTTGGATCACTGCGCATGCGCACCACGACAACGAACACCTCTGGCAAAGGTTGCCTTCATGTGCTTCTTGTAAAATACAAACTCCCATTATTTTGAGACGTCAGCAATATACCGGTAACATTTGCGCTCGACATTAGCACAATCAAATCTCTAACACGATTTATTATTGAAATCACACATGACAACTTCCCTTCATTATGTTTAAAGAAGGGCGTGAACCAATTGTTTTACAATCCATACAACGTGCGTTTAACGTCTTCAACATACTTCCGAATAGGTCTAAATTACAGGTTTTTATTGGGAGGGTAGTTAATAATTACGTTGTTCACCTGTTGGGCTGGTTAAAACATGATACTAGCTTCCCTTTCGCTTTTTCTCTGTCTCTGTCACATCACTTAAGAAGCTTGAATTGTAAACAATGAACAAAACCAAAATGAATGAATGTTGAATTTATACATTGACGTCAGGTAATCATAATAAACCTATCAGACAAAGTTAATCAGCTCGAGACTTTTTTTAGGTTTTATCCTGACGAATTTTCCTAGATCTTATCTAATTTTAAAAAAAAAGGTAACAGGCTTGTTGTCTCGTTAGTAATAATCAAAAAGTGACGCTCTTTTACACAAACATAACTTGTATTTTCATATTCAGCCCATACTTCAAAATGTTTAAGACACTTCGCAAACGAATACAGTATACTGATGCCATGCATGTCACTGGTTGCCTTCTTTTGAAATGTAGTAACTTGTATGGCCACTAGATGTCGATAGTGATACACAGATAGAGACTCGTGCAAAGTGTTGAGTCTCACGCAAAGTGACTTTTCCTGAGAAACATTCTTTATTTTTTTTCTTGAATGTAAAATGGTCCTATTTAATTTGTTGTTCCTCATCATGTGTCAACATCGTCTGGCCGGCATAGGAGTGATTCCTGAGCTATCACAGGCCACCTCTGAACTTGGTGGAACCACAAATGGGCATTTTTGTGGTGCAGCCACCACATTCAAAGATATTGATGAATTCTATTCTTGGCACCTCTTTATACACATGTTAATGCAGGTTTAAAAATCCTTAATATGCCAGACCGACGCATTGATGTACTATTCTAACATTTTACTTTCCCCTCTCTCTCTCTCTTCTTGTTTCCCCTATAATTATATGGTCTATCTCGCTCTTTTTATGTCAGCCCTCGCAGTGCCCCTCAATCACCCACCGCTCTCCACAGCAACTCGCCCTTCACCCTCAGCCCCTCTCAACCTATCACTCGTTCCCTCCACCACCACCACCACCACCACCCCTCTCCCTAATAAGAGAATGTAGCTGAAACACATGCAAATGAGCAGTCAGCCAGCTGGTATCATAGCAGTCATGTGATCTATTAAGGTAGGGGGTTAGGGGGTGAAGGATATATGGAGGGAGAAGGGGAGGGGGGGCAAAGATAGAAGAAGAGGGAGGATGAAGGAGGCTCTGGGGGGATGAGAGGAAGACAGACAGGTTCAAAGACATGCTGGAAAGACACAGGCATCCCTCTGCTCTTTGCAGATGTTAAAATAATCCCATCAGCCCTCTCATCCTTTGTCTATCAGCATTCTCCATATTGTTTCCACCTCTGCCTCTTTTATCCTTTATACCCCTTTCTTCTGCACCCCATCCTTCAAGGACAAATACCTGAAATGTCACTCTTGTGACACATGACACTTTACAGGGAGGCACGTCAGCACACCTCTTTCTCAATGTGTGTGCATACTGTATGTTTGTGTCAATGTACTTCACCCACCACTGGGTGACAAGCCCCTGCAGCAGTCAAGACACACTGCTTCAGGGGCAGCAGTGTGTATGAATACATAGGTGTGTGTGTGTGTGTGTGTGTGTGTGTGTGTGTGTGTGTGTGTGTGTGTGTGTGTGTGTGTGTGTGTGTGTGTGTGTGAGAGAGAGAGAGAGAGAGAGAGAGAGAGAGAGAGAGAGAGAGAGAGAGAGAGAGAGAGAGAGAGAGAGGGAGAGAGAGATCTGTCTTTGCCTCACTGTATACCCACTCCAGCAGGTTCTGCTGGCATAAGATCTGGTTTACCCTGCCAACAGCAGCCATCCTCATCCATTCCTCCTTCCTTCCTTCCTTCCTTCCTTCCTTCCTTCCTTCCTTCCTTCCTTTCTTCCTTCCTTCATTTCTTCTCCTTTCCCCTGGTTGCTTGATGAGGGAGAGAAGGGGACCCTATAGCTCAACTCTTTTTTTGTATGTGCATGTGTGTTGTCTGTGATTAGAGTATGTGTTAGTTTGTGAGCAAATACATTCACCCTGTGCGCCCAGATATGAGCATGTAGGCTCCTGATTACAAAGTCCACCACACAGACTAAGACATTCAGTAGGTTTGACATTGTTATGTTTACAAATGCATTTATTAATACTTCAATTTATCATCCATATTCATTTTCATTATAAAAGTGAACAATCACCTACACGTGGCATCACATGGTCATCACACATTTATAAATATTTCATTTTGTGTAAAGTAAAGTTGATAGATATCTTACTTTTATGTCATTTATATTTATTTATACATTTTGTCATGATTTGGGGCCTATAAACAGGTCCTCATGTCTTTTGTCGGCCTGTCAGCATGTGTCCATGTTGGTTCAGTCTGGTGTCTAAAGGAGCTGCATCATGCCATGTCACCTGTTACCTGTCAAGAAGGAGTCACAAAAAAAATACATTCAGAAAATGTGTGTGCGTGTGTGTGTGTGTGTGTGTGTGTGTGTGTGTGTGTGTGTGTGTGTGTGTGTGTGTGTGTGTGTGTGTGTGTGTGTGTGTGTGTGTGCTTTTACAGTGGTAAGACAGTACCTCTTGGACCAAACATCTTCAGGTAGCAGTGGGAACAATATGGCTTTTCATCGTACTGAAAAAACAAATTTACTGCATAATCCTTTGCATTCATGTAATGACTTTGTTTTACTTTACATATTGCCTCGTTCATTGTCCACACATACCTCAGCATGTTGTCCAGGTGTGAGCTGTCTGTTGCACTTTTGACACTTGAGACAAAGAGGGTGGTAGTCCCTCCCTAAGGACCTCTTTTTCTCCCCTGCACCAAATAAAGAATAATGAGAAGCCTGGTGGGTTCTCTTTTTATAGATAATTCATTAAAAAAAAGTCAAACATTTTTTTGCATTCGCACACAATTCCTATGTATTCACTGACGTTTAAGACAATCACTTTAAAAAATATATATTTTTTAATTTACAGTCATTTTCAAGAAAGAGTCATATTTAGGTGTCTGGTTATGAATACAAACTGCTGTTTATAGGTATACACACAGACCAGAAATTGTGTTGCCAGAGTAGTTAAGGACTAGGTAACAGCAGAGTGTTTTAACTTCACTGGCTTATAAATAGAAAAATAAAAATAGCTCGTAAAATTAAAACAACAAAAGACTTGGTTTAAGTGCTGCTGTGCATTCAATAGTTTGAGATCTGAGTGTGGGAGAGGACTCTACTAAAAGAGACAGGCGGTAAGGAGGAAACCCAGAAAGCAGTGTGCAAGCTCATTTGACTAGACCCACATCCTGTTGTTATCATGGATGTGTGTGCTGACATTTGTGTGAGCATGCTTGAAAGAGGTGAAAGCCGAAGAGAAGATATTGTTTTTGTCCTCCAAAGAGAGAATAGAGACATATAGATCAAGAAAACATTTGTAGTACATATCAAGATGAATATCAAAGCCTCTCTTTCAAGGCAAATATTAACGTGCCAAGAACAACACAGGGGAAATGAATGATGCTAACTATGTTTCTGTGAGTTGGTGTGTATAGATATATATGTGTGTGTGTGTGTGTGTGTGTGTGTGTGTGTGTGTGTGTGTGTGTGTGTGTGTGTGTGTGTGTGTGTGTGTGTGTGTGTGTGTACTTAATACTGTGTACTGTACACAGGTGCAATAATTCTTTCTTGCACCTGTGTTTGACAGGTTATAATGTTTACTGTAAGAAAGGTTTATAATGAATAGTATACATTTTAACCTTTTCTTTTATGCCAGAGACTTTTTTGGCCGGTTTGACACTTTTAAAAATGTATATGAATACAACTGGAATTTTCTTAGTCATACTTTTTCCTATACAGATGAAACGAGTAAAAGAAAAAAAGAAAAGAGGGAGAGAGACAGAGAGGGAGAAAGAGAGAGAGAGAGAGAGAGGAGAGAGAGAGAGAGAGAGAGAGAGAGAGAGAGAGAGAGAGAGAGAGAGAGAGAGAGAGAGAGAGAGAGAGAAAGAGAGGGATCTGAAAACAATTAAAGAGAAAATTCTAGACAGATAAAGGAAGGCAGACGTATAGAGTAAAAATGTAGGGGGTCAGACTCACCAAAGTAGACAGGCTTCCCACAGATTGGACAGTACCCTACCATGATGGTATACAATTATTTAACAAACAGTGTGGGCACACGCACTTTAGCTTGCGCTGTAAGAAAATAAATCAAATAAAGCATATACTGTACAAGCATATGTGTGTGTGAACTGAAAATTGACAGGAAAACGGTTAAACGACAGCTATGTCAGCGTCTGGTGAAGTCAAAACCAGGATGTGGTGAGGGAGACGTCACAGGAAGAGAGAAAGATGTGATTTGAAAAGCTACCCTCAGTAGAAAAAAGACCGCAACTCTAATTACACCTTTTCTTCATGATAACAGATAAAAAGCCAATTAAATGGGCATCGTTTTATGGGCAGTTGTATATCTGTTTATATCTGTTTGTGCTTTGGGCACACGCACAGCCATGAAACTGTAAAGAGACAGAAACGGAACGAAAGAATGAGGGGTGAGGAGAGAGGGGACAAAAACAGCTGTCAGCAGCTCAAGTTCCAAGCTATCTTCTCTCCTTTCCTTCTGTTTTCACCCTCTTTTCTAGATTAAAAAAGGAGTTGAGCCTCTGAATTGAAAAGAGAAACCTGACACTTGTGCCTTTCTTTCCTTCTTTCTGTCGATCCTCTCTCTCTCTTTCGCTCTTTTTCACATACTCACACACATGCATGCCCCCACTCACTGACTCACACAGACTCACACAAACTCACACAGACCCCCCCCACCCCCCACACACACACACACACACCATACACCCATACACTCCCACATATACACACACACAAACCAAAAGGCTGCACTTCTTCTCCTCAATGACATCACACAAAGAGGCTGAAGCCAAAGAGCAGAGGGAGAGGCAGGGTGAGGTCGGGTTGGTTTGGGACAGACAGAGGGGGAGGTGTGTGTGTGTGTGTGTGTGTGTGTGTGTGTGTGTGTGTGTGTGTGTGTGTGTGTGTGTGTGTGTGTGTGTGTGGGCAGTTATTCCCCCGAGATAGGTGGAAGTGGACCTAGGGAAGGACAGGGGCGGAGAGATGGTTGAGGAGAGATGAGCGAGACATGGATGGAGACAGTAGCCAGCCTCAACTCAGCAGTGACAAAGAAGATGAACTCTGATGAACTTCACAGAGCAGAACGGGGCCACTGGAGTGACTGTGGAAGACAAGACAGGGAGACATCTGTGTGGTTCGATCCCTATCACTGGCAACAGGACAAAATTTGCCGGTAGTGTCCACAGAGTGGAACAAGTAAAAGTGCTCGTTATGACAAAATGACCTTCGTCAGCAAAGTACTTTTGTATGATAATTACGGATGCATTATGCTGCATTTTATGTTTTTATGTTGTAGTTGAAATGTTAAAGCAGAGCTCCACCAATTTGACACATTAAAGTGTGTTGAGAGGTGTTGAGAGCACTGCATATGTGGAAAAAAAACTATGTTGTATCTCCAGAGGGAGCTTGGTGAAGTCAGTTAATTGTCCTCAAGTGATGTCACTTAAATCCGTGTCGGTTGAGTCATATTTTAAAGTTTAAAAAATCAAAACAATCTGTGGGTGTGAAGTAAGCTCAACTGAATCTGTTCATTTTGAATCGGACAATGTTATCGGAGTGAGATGGTAAATTGAGAGAGTAGCTTTAAAACTTTATTTAATTATTACATTTTGTTATCATAATAGTTGAAATCAACTTGTGAATAGGGAGGGACAATCATTTTAAATTATAAAAAACTGGCGGAAGTCTGTTCTCTCAGAGTACCCTTCCACTCTGCTGTGTTATAATAGGGTCAAACGTCTATGAAACCAATACATATAAACATCTCTGAAGCCTCAGTAAACGGGAACTGCTGGGTTGCAATGTGCATAACCTCATTTGGTCAGTTAGCCTTTTCTGTTCGAGGAGCAAAGCAATGGAAATGCCTCAGAACAGAACTGAAAGTACAACACGATTTTAAGGCTTTTAATAAAGAAAGAAATTATGGTTAAAAGAAAAACAACTTTGTTCACACATATACACCTTCATACTTTGTGTATGTAAATATGTATGTATATGTGGATGTATTCTCTTGTAATGCCATGTTATCACATTTTATGATAATAACAGTATATATATATATATATATATATATATATATATATATATATATATATATATATATATATATATATATATATATATATATATACACATACATACACATACATACACACACACACCTTGGTAGGTAATTAGCATTTCCCTATATACACTCAAAACAGTGCATCTGGTTTTCTTCTTGTGCATATGTGCTAGGAATTTTAATGCCATTGTGATGTCCACATCACATAAATAAAGTCAAGTCAAGTCGAATAAGTAAAGCAGTCCAAAATTCAGAAACTAAATTAAAAAAAGCAAAAAATATTTTTTACAACTAACAAGTTCATACATTGCTTCATCTTTGTTATAAACTGATCATATGTAAAACCTTATATCTATGAATCCTAACTATTATCATATATATATATATATATATATATATATATATATATATATATATATATATATATATATATATATATATATATATATATATATATATATATATATATATATATATATATATTGAAGAAAAAAAGTAGAATATTTCCCTCTGAAATGAAGTGGAGTAGAAGTGTAAAGTAACCCATAAAAGTACAGTACCTAAGTAAATGTACTTACTTACTTTACAAACACATGTACTGGTAGTCCTATATATGTGCACACATGTATTTACAACATTCGTTATGTTTTCAGATATATTTTCACAGCCCTCACACACAGAAAATACATGTATCATTTCTGTTGCAATTGAACTAAAGAAGGCCATGGAATATATGAAGTATTTCATAATTTGCATATTTGCAAGCATCCCTCTCCTGTGTGTCATGCTTTGCAGAGGGATGGAATACCAAGTAGCTATTTCATTTGACCAGCCTTCCCTACAGGATAACCTATCATGTCCCTCCATCAGCATTCATTGTGTGTGGACAGCGCTAGGAGAGTTACATCCTGAATTACAGGCCGATATGCATGCACATCTTACAATGTTTTTTTATGCAAATGATGATGTCATTATTTTAATAGAGAATAGATAGTTAATATGCATGAAGAAAAAAGCAGGGATTGGAGTTATTCGAGCGAGAAGGAATAGCTCGAAGGAGAAGCAGAGAGGATTTCCACAGGTTGGAATGGAGAAAAAAGGGAGGAATTAGAAGGAAAGAGAGCAGAGCGTTAAGAAACAGGCGATGTAATTGTGAAATGGAGAGAGAAAGGAAACAAGAAGAGAAAAGAGAGGGGGCGTTAAAACCACTTTTCCCAGTGGATCTTTTGGTAAGGCTGCGTTGAGAAAACTGCCAAAACTCTTAACACACACATTCTCGCGCTGGTGCGCACATACACATGGTTCACTTCTGCCAAGTCATATGAGATACACACTATGGATGGAGAGATGTGGAAATGTGTGTGTGTGAACAGGATTCATAGTAACATTCAGTGAGTGGTGGAAACAGGCAGAGCTCTGAGGAGAGAGAGTGAAGGGAGAGAGAAACACTGGCTCCTCTCCGCCGTCTCCTCCAGTGGGTTGGATCTTGCTGAGGCCAAACCCTCCGACGCCGGCTTTGAGAATTGTGTGACGGGGGGACACAGGAAGAGGCTAGGAAAAAAACCGGCTGGAAGGACTTCTTCTTCCCACACATAAATGCACTCTTGATCGCATGTGCGTGTGTATGAGAGTACACAAACACACACACAGCAAAAAGGAGCCTTTGGAAGGCTTTCTTTTCCCCCTCTCGCTCTCACACACCCACTCGTCATCGCGTTTCACTTCTTGGCATCATCCTTTCTCCCCCAAGCCCAGAATATGACATGGCTTTGGGGTTGCATCTCAGCTGCATACACACAATCAGCTTTGCAATACAATACACATGGCAAACAAATTTCAAACATTTGACAGTTGAAGATAGCCAAAGGACCTCTTGGTATTTTACTTTGTAGTACCTGTTTGCTTTCTTTGGATATTGGCAATTGTTGATGTGAAAATATCAGTTTTCAGAATTGCTTTCCTTGCTTCTTTTGAACCATCAGACCTTCAACAGCAGAAAGGGGTTCAGCTTTAGCTTTCCAATCCATGCCAATACAATCTTTCACCCTTTATTGTTTCAAAGCCATTCTGGTGCTCATCTGGCACGCCAGCCAGATATTTTGGTGCACCATAGTGTAGCCATTTCTGGGGTGTATTTTCCCCAAATATCCCCCTCTGTGACAGCTTTTTTGGAGTCAGATGATATAAAGGCTATAATCCTCTACTTAGGGTATCAGTGGATGGAAAAGTCAGAAAAACAAGTCCTTGTTTTTCATTATTAATCTGGCAAAGCCTTTAAGTCTCCTCATGCCCCTAGTGATATGATTATGGCATGGCGACTATTACTCCATGATTACTAGCTCTGAGTAGCTGGGTCAGTCAGATTTCATTATGGGATATTGTGTTGTTTTGTATAGTCTGTGAGGAAACAAATGGAGGAATGATCTGTGTTTGTGTATGTGTGCCAGTAACATAAATTACAGAGGTGTTGATGCCACTCCGACTTTCAATTCTCTATAGGCCTGATATGCAATGCATATATCCTTCAAATGGCTAACACAAAACTTAAAATATGAAACACAAACTGACAACTTATAACACATGCCATAGCATTTCCATTTATTCAGTGAAATATCTCAATAGCTATCAGATGGTTTTGGTTGAGACTTTCATGTCCCTCTCAGGATGATTTACAATAGCTTAGCTGAAAAGTTCATGAATTTTTCTCGAGGTCCATATTCAGGTCACATTTTCTAATATGTGGAATACTTTGGTTTGTAATCAAATACCTGACATTTCCATCTGTCTCAGCAGTACTTTCATTTCAATGTTAGCTAACACACAAAACTAAGATGTAAACCTGGCACCTGATAACTTTAAGCCGGTTAGCATTGTAATTGGATTATAAGAACATATTATTATTGAGCTCAAAGCATCACAGTACCTTAGTACAGCCTCACAGAGTTGCAATGGCTGTTGACTGATAATGATCTCAATATGTAACATAACCGAAATATTGTGTGGAATGAGATGATTTTAACAACCATAAACACACTTAAGAGAATACAAAAACAAAAATGTGTTCAAGGGGGCTCACCAGAGAGAGATTCAGACTTCAAGAGTCAACCTGAGTCATTAGGCAGGATCCCGTATGTATCCCGCTCAGTGCTCGTGGCTGTCCCACCTATTGTTCAGATCTGCTTGGGGGAAATAGAGAGGCAGGCAGAAGGAAAAAACCTAATGTGTTGCTTCTTGCCTGTGCATTCTTGGCATAGCTCTTTGCCCTTTTCATTTTTTGACTGTGATTTTTTTTTCGTCCTTGCTTTAATAGTGAAGCCAAGGGTCCACAGCCAGCCAAGTCCCACCGCTCCAGTCTGGCTAAGCCACAGAAAGCTTGGCTTCTGCTTCTCTCTGCTCTCTCTCTCTAAGTCTCCATGTATGACTACAGTATACGTCCATCTCGCTTTCTTTTTGGATCTTTCTCTATGTTGCTATGTCTCTCCTGTTTGTCTTTATCCTTTCTGTTTTATTTTTCTGTCTGGTTGCATTGGTCAATTTGCCTCTTTGTTTCAATTTTTCTTCTTTTGTATTCTTCAAACAAAACACACGCGCACGCACGCACACACACACACACACACACACACAC
>NW_027175954.1:10492500-10572500 GCF_023055335.1 Clinocottus analis | reverse complement strand
AAACAGGCCTCACAGTGTGAACAGGCTAGTCTTTCTCTTAACTGGGCACATGTAGAAGATGATGGTGAGATAACGAGGAGTTCTTTGCTGTAGCCTATGAATGAGAAACATGCACATCTTATATATATTCACATAGTGACAATTATGTTCATTTAATGTATGCTCTTGTATAGCTGTTTTCACATCCACATACTAAAATCGTAATACTGTAAATCTTCAACGTCACCACTTTGGACAAGATAAAAATGAAACAACAAAATATGACGTGTCATGTACTATGAAAAGGGATGGCTATGGCCCCTAGAAAAAGCACGGATTATGCGGGTCCTTAAAAACCTGGAAAAGACATTGGAAATGGCAATTTCCAGCCAGGCTTTGATGAGTTTTGGAAAAGTGTTGCTAAATCTACTTTGTTTAAACAAACACTTACATGTTTGAGAAGATCAGTGCATTACATTGTTCTCTGCGTGAAGTAATGTAAAATATTTTTTTGTGTTTTCTTTATACACAGACTTTTTAGATAATGTATGTTCATGGAAATTTGCCTCAATGACATACGGAAGTCTTACATTTATTATAAAAAAAGTATGGGTACGTATGAACCTTGAGTATACAAACAGTTGCCTCAGAGCGAGATGACTATAGTCTGTGTGGGGGTTCTCCTGTCACTATCTGGGTAACCCACACTTTGATATCTGTGCTTCATTGCAATGTAAAATGTACAGAGTGTGAATGGACTGGTGCTAGATGGAGAATACATGTGAGACCACTCGCAGCGTTTGCAGTGCAGTGAACCAAACAACATAGAAATGCCACAGCTAGAGTTTCACATTCAGCAAGGCTCTGGGAAAGCTTTTATGTCAGCACACCTAACAGGCTTCTCAGGTTAGAAAAATGCATTGTTGGTAGTTGTCTTCAGTGGTGCTTTGGGGAATTTTGTTTATTGGTCATCCAAAATTTAACAAAATGAAAAGCATCAAGATATTGTTTAGCATATGTTAGGTACAAATCACAAGACAGATTGTTTTTTGTGATTAACTTTTTATCGACTTTGTAAAATGTCACAAACAATTTTTGCACAAACGAACAGTATTTAAAACACAAACTATACACACAAAACAATTTTACCAGTCCAAAATCCAAACCTTCAGTTCTTATGTTTTTGTCTGTACTGTCATAAAAGGTGCCTGCATACATTTACACCAACAACTGAGCCACTGTATTGGGACTGGAATTACCTGTCTGGGAGAATTAAAAAAAAACAACTGCTGAACATATATATATATATATATATATATATATATATATATATATATATATATATATATATATATATATATATATATATATATATATATATATATACACACACACACACACACACACACACACACACACACACACACACACACACACACACAGTCAAGGGCTCCTTCTAGACTCTCGGCCTCTATGTTGTCTAGCCATTTGTGTTATATGTCTATCTTTGTATAGGTTTGCTGACTTTGAGGGAAATCATCAAGCTCTATGTTTGTACATTTGTGCTAGAAAAAAAGATCAGGAAGGTACAAAGTGAGGGTTTAAAAACCTGACAATGGCGGTAAAGTTGTCTTCTGCAGAATTTATCAGTCTGCTGTGACCTACGACCCATACTCTATCATAGTAGCTGGGCAATGACATGTAGGATAGCACCAATCAATGGATAGAATGACTGTATCGTATTTCCATCCAAAGGGAGTTCAATTTAGAGGGGTAGAAAGGGCTAGAGATTCCGTAGACACTCTCATTATCTGGATTAATTTCCATTAGACCTGAAAAGCACATCACACAAAAAAGCATGCAAAAAGTGATGGGCAGGTTATACTTTATTTGGTAGCTTTGAAGTGCTTCAAAAGTAAAGCAGTTTTATTTTGAAATGAAGGAAACAGACTGTATTAGCTTTATTTTTATTTTATTTACATTGTTAACTTAACCAGAGGAGGCCTCGGCTAATTTACGGTTGAATATTCTAAGTGAAGCAGCTGGTCACCCGGACCTTTCCCAACACTACACACCTTTTTATTAGACCCACTTTCCATTTTCAGAATGGGCCCTGCTTGTTGGGAGATATATGGAGAGATACTTAGTCCATTCTTCCTCTGCTAGTCACCTGCGTTCAGCATAAAAGCTAATGATATCCTGTACTCTTCAAACCCTCCTTTTCTCTCTGTATTCTGTTCTATAACTTCTGGCTTCTTTGTGCCTTGTTCTTTCATGCCTGTTATATACAGTTTGTAGTGCTCACATTGCTGCTCTTTTTGACATTATATCTGATTTAGTATTTACATGACTTTGCTTGCCATTTTAGGAAGTTAACATGTCTAATGAGGTAAAAAGAGAGCCCACGCCGGCAACACCTAGACTCAAGCACAGAAAATGTAGAAGCACTTAAGCTTAAGTTAAGTTCCCACCAAATGCTTAAAACTGCTGCCAAATTGGTCCGTGTGGACTAATCATCCTCTGTTAGTAGTTGCTATTCTATCCTTATTCTTTCCCACCTCTGTCACAGGCGGTTCTTGCTTAGCCACATTCATTTCTCCCTCTCCTTTGGATCAGTCAACCCTTTCTGTACCCCTCCGGTCCATTTTCTCTGGCCTCCTCCCTCCCATTTGTCTAATGGAGGGATCGTTTTAATGGATTGCCCGAAGCAGCAGAGGGGCAGACACTCCTGCCACTCTACCTTTACCCCTCCACTCCACTCCTATCCTCTCCATCGTTCTGCCAGCAACAGAGGTGGAAACATGCACTCTGTTTCTGTTTTTTTTTTTTTTTCCTTTGTCTTGTCTCCCAGGCAACCCCCTCCAGTTTGAAGAGAAACTCTTTCACTTGGATCGACCAAGTAGCAGGGGTTCCCTGCTACTCTGTCACTCCAAATAAACCACAAAGCAGTCGCGTTGGTAAGCAAGAGAAGATCCTGGGGGTAGAGGACAGTGACCTCAAATTAGCTTTAACCCCAATTGATGGGCTCTGATCTGGCTTGACAAAAAAAATGTACTTCTAAGTGTGTGTGTGTGTGTGTGTGTGTGTGTGTGTGTGTGTGTGTGTGTGTTGGAGTTCTGAAAGAGTTTCAGAACTTTCAGCTGTTAGATTTGTGTTGTTTTGCAGCTCTCTCTGAAACTGGACTTCATATCGCCTTCATATTATTGTGCCGAAACCTACGCTCTAATTATCTGTGGCAGGACTGCCCTGAACTCCTTTCATCAAGTTGAAATTTAACTCAAAGACGATCCAACTTTTACCAGGCAGCCACAGATGCTAAAAAATATACATATTTACAGATAATTACAATCCCTTCTCATCATTGTAAAAGGTAACGTAATGCTTTTTGCTGGTTACACCTTTTTTGGACATATCTACGCATTACTCGTTGTCTTTATGATTTCTCACAGTTCATTTTGGTTGTACGCCCTCTGGTATTACGGGCGCATAGAATGTAAGCGCCTCCGTTTACACTCGGAGGTCGCGCTACGTAAACAAAGCTTTACTCGCTCACGCTTGCATCTTGAACTGTAGTTGCTTTTGTTGCAATATCTATCCCTCAACAGTTTGTTTGCATCTTCTTTTTTTGCATCCTTCCTTCCCTGTCCCTTGCCTGTATCCACTTCCCTGTATCTTGTTGTTCTCGTTATGCAAAGTGAGCTTGCATTGCACATGAGTGCGGACTGAATATCCTGCTGCAAGTTTGTAGCTGTTAAATGAGGTTAAGTTTGCTTTGTAGACTTGGATAACAATACAACTTGCTTTAATTGTTGTATTTTGGCAAAACAAGGAGTTTTTGAAACATACTGACAATATCCATCTTTCGTTTTGAAATTGACTGATTTTGCCAAACCTTTTCACACATTCCACATGTGTACCTGTTGTAAAATAGCCATTGTTTTTGTGTCTTTATTATGACATTGCTATGGTGAGATTGACAGCGACCCTGTGGCTATAAAATGTGTGTTGGTTTCCCCAAAGACACAGAACCGGTACATTTCAACACATTATTGCCATTCAGCTGCTCAGAATGTAGTTTCAATGAGTTGATAGCTCAGTTTGTGGTGATAGTATGGAGATTCATGGTAGAAGAAAATAATTAAGACTGTCATCTGCCTCTGTCTTCCTGTCCATTACTTTCCCTACTCTAACTCTCAGTCTCAGCTGGCTTCTGTCTTTCATTGGGGAATAAGGAGGGGAGGTAGATTGTTAGGACAGAAGGTGTGTGTGTGTCTCTGTGTGTGTCTCTGTGGTGTGTCTGTGGTGTTGCTGCTGACTGGGCCAAGAGCAGGAACTGGATTGTAAGAAACATGCATATATACAAAATGATCTAAAGATATTTTTTAAAGGAACATTATTTTTATGTTTTGCGTGAGTGTGTGTGTTGTGTGTGTGTGTGTGTGTGTGTGTGTGTGTGTGTGTGTGTGTGTGTGTGTGCGTGTGTCGACGAGTTAAAACCATAAAATGACATAAATTGATCCTTGATGCACAGAAAAGGTCTCTGGGTAGCTAAAGCTCACATATTCTTTTAAACGCAATACTTTCCTTCAGAATAACAAGTGCACATTATGTGTTTTTGCGGTGCTGTGTGAATCAAGCCGGTTGCGACTGGTTGATTGGTTGAAAAAAAGGTTTTGTGTCTCTGTCTTTATGTTTTCTGTGCATTCTCGTTTTGGCCAAAGCAATACTGCTGCTGCACATAATAACTTCACAATCAAGTATGCTGAGTGCGAACACCTGCGCATGTTCTATTGGATATATCAGCGGTTTTAAGACTTCAGAAGAAGTGCAGGTTTGAGGAGCAACCTCACGGACTGCAGCAGTAACGGAACAGAGAGGGAGATAATGAGAAAGATAATGAGGAGGAAGGAACAATAAATAGATGGGGGAGGACAATGAAGTGGGAGAGAGGTAAAATCAGTACCCTTTCTAAATGCACACACATTCACGCTTGCCATCAGGCCCGTGTGAAGCAGTGTTAGGCAGGTAATGGGTGGGCAGACGTTACATGCTCGCCTATTTTAAACCTGTATGCCAGCTTGTTACTCAACCCTGCCTTTCACTAGAGTGTGAAGTGTGCTGTGACATGTGTTCAGAGGGAGGGGTGATGTGAGAGGTGTGTGCGTGCGTGTGTGCGTGCGCGCGCATGTTACAGATATGCCAGGCTGAAATTGTCTTTCTGTATGTAAATTGGTACCAGTTCTGCAGCAGTCGACAATGTTGCCATCCATTTTCCAATTTGTTCAGCTGGGGTTTTTGGTTGTAGTAAGCCTGTCACTTATCTATCATCTTATCTATTCTACCAGTCTTTCTTTTTCCCCACTTTCCCCACTGTTTTTCTGTTTTGACATGAGAGGAAAAGTTTAATAGAGAAAGTCTGCAACAGAGAGGCTGAGGGAGATCATGGGCCGAGATGGTGCGATATGGAAAGCAAGGAAATGTGGAGGCTGTGAGATAAAGTAGTGGGAATATATGGGAGAGAGACAGGCCGGCAGATAGGGAAATAGATCGGTGGCAGGGAGGGATGGTGATGGAGAGTGTGGGAAGGAGGAAGAGGATGTATAAGGGGGGGTGTCTATGCTGAGTGCAGAGGGGAGAGTGAGGGATGAGGAAGGGAGGGAAAGGTGGAGGAAATGGATAGAAATAGCTGATGCACTCTGAGGCTTACAGAAAATCAATAGCAGTCAAGAGGAGAAGCCACAACCCCCACCCTGCTCCCTCTCTCTGACTGCTGTCTCTCCGCCTCCAGTCGTCTTCCTTATGTTTTTTCCCCCTCCACTCTTTATCTTTTCCCATCTCTGTTTCCTCCTCAGCACTTCCACCCTTTCATGTACATTTCCATCGTTGTCCTCTTCTTCTGTAACGCCACTCTGCCTTATTCTTGTTCGCCACGTTCTCCTCCCTGGTCCCCCCCCCTCTTCCCCCTTATCCTCACCTCCCATCGCTGCTGCGCTGGCCTTGTCTTTCAACATCCTCTTTTCGTCTACAGTCTTCCTCATGCTTTAGATGGGATATGGCATGGAACTGTACCTCTATCAATTTCTTAACTTTCCAAGACATTGGAAGTTAATAGCAGTTTTCTGCAGCCATTGGGAGGGTCTGGTTTGGTATGAAAATAGGAATATTTTGTTGTGGTCTGTAAACATACTCATGCTCCACTTTTATATCACCTGTAATTTTGACACTTCAGTAGAGCATTAAACTTTCTTTAGTCACGATGCTATTCTTGTGGGACTTCAAGTAGTGCTCTTTGGCTTGTTTTCTTCTCCATCATGCTTGGAGAAGTGGTGCAATTTCAGATAGAAATGGCCCAATGTAGTGGCTTTTTTACAAATACACGAGTACTCTTACAACAGTTACTGTAAATGAAAGCTTGTTGTGAGGCTTTCAATGGTTTAAAGTTACACATGACTATTTTGGAATTGTCTTTTCTTTACTTCAAAGTGTAGGTCTTCCTTAGTTAAATCATATTGTTTTAAATGCATAATTATTAGTATTTTTCTTGAATTCTCTTTTTAAACCGTCTTCATTCTTCGACACTATTTACTATTTTCCCACCAACATTTGTAACATTGACATTGATTTTGCCTGCAGTGTGTCTCTTAGTATTCTTAGTAGTCTCCAGTATCTACCTTGACGAGACAATGTGTGTGTTTAAAGTATTAACATATTTCATACTATTCATGAAATAGCCCCTATTAGCATTTTCAAAAGTCCTAGATGCAGGAGAGGAAATGATTGTGTCCGTCCACACACATTTGAAATTCATAATGCTATCCGACTGTTCAGCTTTCCTTGAGGCCCCAAGTGTAGAAACTAAACTACGCGTACTGTGCTGTGTGCAGTCTGTTTGTCCAACAGTCAACATTGTGTCATCGAAGCATTTTAAACCTGTTCTGTAGCCTCTGTGCTGTGCTCTATAGAGTGACTCCGACTGAATGACTCGTCGCTGACTCAATTTACCGGTCTCTCTGACAATTTGCAAGTGAGACCATATTCAGGGAGGGAGCTGGATTTTTGCCTATTGTCACCAGTGAATGAGTGTCGTACAGAAAAGCGCTATGCAGCCGGTGAGTCCCATGAAGGCTTTACCAGCACTTCGTCCCAAATCAACTTGGTGAAAATAGCCCTTTAGCTGGTTTTCAACACATTAATGTAAGCTTTACTTAACTCAACATTTTCAATCCATTTCTTTTCTAAAGATTGGGGAGGAAAATGCTTCTTTTTTTTTTTAAGAATTGAGGAATTCAGTTGTGAAAACCTTACTCTGTCTTTCTCTTCTTTCTCTTTCTCCCCCTTTCTCTTCTTTGTTGTCAATCACAGCTTTTCTTCAAAGAAGTAGACTGTAAGCAGGAAAGATCCCACAAACATCAGCCGTGGAAGTTAAAAATGCTATTTTCTAAAGGCCTTTTTGTATCTATTCCCTTCTAGTTTAGCTCTCTTCGTATCTATCGTAAAGGTAGACTTGGCTGGAGTGCCCTTGGGAGTGCTTACCCTTGGTATACCACTGCCACCATCTGTGGTGAGGACGTCCCTAGCTAAACACATGACCATGACAAAGGGAAAAACAAAACAGAATGAATAGAAAAGACAATAAATAGATGAAAGGATTGTGGAAAAACAAAGGAGTAAACGTCTTAGCCGTGATGCAAGCGGCGGTATCATCAGCTTCACTAATCCAGGATTATGCTCTCTCTGCGTGTGTGTCTCTCTCTCTCTTTGGTGCTGTACACATGGTCAATACCCTTTCTCACAAACATGTTGTCATTGTTTTTTTTTTGCTGCTGTGTATTAAAGCCTACTTGCATACGAACAATAACAACAATAGGATTAATCGTACTGTAGATTAATAGGAGTCTCCCCACAAAGTCTATCAACATGTTTGGATATCATATTGTAAAATAATACACACACAGACACCTAAGCTCATGCTAGTCAAATATTACTTAAAAATAAAACTTTATTCAGTGTGTAAACATGCAGTTCCACTCTGGTTGGTGATCTAAATGGAATTACATACAAAATGAATCATTAATTTGATTGTTGGCAATGTGAAATGTGAAAATCACAATTTTTCTGCAATTATTGAGAATATTACTAAACTTAGCGGGCACTACATACATGTACTAAATGCCTTATAAAAAATATAATAATTTTAAACATTTCTTTTGATATCTTGATCAGGGCTGTAGTGGAGGGTAAACGCCGTTTACGCACCTCTGGAATTTTGGAAATTGCATTTACCCACCTCTGAGTGGCGTTTATGCACCTCAAAGCGCCTTGTATTCTTCCGTTGGAATAATAACGTTTATAATCGTGTGCTTGTGTTATTGTTTTCTTGCTTTTCCGCTGAATTTAAGCATATTTGAATTTCTAAACTCTGCGGAGGAAAAGAAAAGGGGTCGGTGTGAAGTCAGTAACGGGGCCGGTCCGAAGACCGCTTGCCAGAAGGTGCCGGTAACGACCCGCATCGCGCCGGGTCTGGTCTTGTCAAACACATGTATTCGCTGTCATTGATTGTATATGACTTTTTAAAACTGAAAACATGATGCAATATAGCCAGGACAGCCTTACAGAGTCTCAGTGCTTCGTGTTGCGTTGCATCGCATAGCGTTGCATCGCGTCGAGACCTGTATGATCACAAAATTCATAGTTTACCCACCTCTAATTTTACCACGACAGCACTGATCTTGATGTATTTGTCATTCCAAAGAAAATATAACACAAGTATGAATTTATGAAAATAAGATGTATTGTTTATAAAATGTTAAACATGTAGGATCCCTGAGTAAGCAAAACATGACTGTGCTGTGTACGAAATGAACACCAGACCTAACGGACTTTAGGAATATGTTGTCTCATTGTATGACCTTGTTTTCTTCTTTCATCTTTTCTGTGTAGGAGCTTCTGGCGGATCCTACCATTGCCACCCTGATCATGCTTATGGAGACGAAAGTGATAAGGTAACTTTTAACACACATGATACACATAATACATATATTGATGTATTTCAGAAGTACACTATTGTGCAGCCTGATTGAGAGAGATCATGTGACCCAATATTAGATTATATCTTCTCTCGGCTGAAGCTGGGTGAAGGATTGAGAGGCATACACACACAATCAGACCAGGGTAGGTAGGTGTGTGTGAACACAATGTATATGCAGAGTGCAATGTGTGAGTCTCGTGCTCCCACAGTGAATTCATAGTCTAAAAGTGTAGGAGGCTCAGTTGTAGCTAGTAAACCTCACTGGAATTATTTGGGTTTTGGTGTTGAGAAAATGCTGATTAACTGCATGATTTTCCTGCGATTAATCGCACTATGCGCCAAATTCAATAATAAAGTAAAAACTAGCATATTGCAGGCTTTTATTTTAAAGTAATGTTATCAGAACAATATAACAGCACTCTGGAGCAACAGCAAGTTAACATACATACATATATAGTTTATAAATCTGTTTTTGTTTTTTTCTGAACAGGTACCAGAAGAAACATTTGTATTTTATAGGCAAACAACAAACGGTTTGTTCAGTAGTAAGGGTTCCTGACAAGCCACTCCTTTTTTGTCTGTTTAGTTTGTTGCTTGCCTTAAAGATGTATGTTAAAGACCAGCCATTGATTAACTTTGTACAAAAGCAATAAGTACTTTTGATGTTTTCCAGTTCAGTATTTGTTACTCAGTGAGAAAAGTCCTGTCTGTGTTGGCTTGAACAAGTGCACTGAACATTTCAGATGTGTGGAAAGTGCTCCTCTTTGAGAGAAGAGTAAAGATCCAGACCGCGGGGTCAGGAGCTTTGCGCATGCGCAATTTATTTTCCTTGTGAGCACTTTGGGCAGAGCGGTTCGTGGCAGCACCCGCTGCTCATTGAGAAAAGAAACTATATAACAATATGTGCTTTCACGTTAGGCTCAAGTCGGAAAGTTGTCAACACTGCCTGTTTGTGAGGCTAAAGAAGCGCACACGTACATAATCGCCTTCAAAGTAAAAGCAGTGTTATTGTATTGCATTTATGACGTGCATCTTATTTATTTATTTTTCATTTTTGATTAACCTCACGCGGACCGGACTGGGAGAGCCATAAGACGCCATGTCCTGAATTGCACGTCTGGGAGAGATTTAAAGTGCAGCACCTGCGTGCGGCAGTGATAAGATCCTCCCAATGCAAAAAATGCAATTAACTCATGATCAAATAATAACTTCGTTAAAGGATTACTGCGTTAACATGTTTTTAACGCGTTAATTTGCCTAGCCCTATTTTTAATACCAAGTACCGAGTGCACTGCAGATGCATGCTTTCCAAAGGAAAAGGCGTAACAGTCGGATCCACAAATTAGGTTCACCTATTTAAACATTTTCAAATGTATTTATTTTAAGGCAACTTTAGAGTGGTAAAGTAAAAGAGAAATGTATTATAATTAAACTAATTCAGTTTTATTTATTTAAAAAAACAAAAAACAACAACCAATAAATTAGCATTTTGGCTGAATATAGTATTACTTAGTTGAAGCTTTAGTTCAGAGACGATGTTCAGCTCTTTCAGGCAACTGTAGTACCTTCTTAGGAAATACAAACGGCACAGTTTGCAAATCTCAACTTTGTTTTATGTTTCACAAATGCTACAGTATATTTATACAGTATTCATTTGAACCATTGTACAAGTTTAGAGAGCTGGCTTAAGCACATGCCTGTGGCAATCATGCCCTCTAAAGGGTGGAGAAATGTAAAGTTTGCTTGTTTGTTGTCTAAGCACATTCCCCACAGGCAGTTGTGCTCACAATGTGCCACACGTTTTGTTTTTTCTTTCTTTCTTTTTTTGATTAAAAGGACGTTGTAGGAGCTGACCATGCTTTTAACTATTTTGCTGATGATCAGTGGATTGTGGAAACCATTTCGTTTTTAATTTCCATTATTCTTTTTTAGAAACTATACACTTAATTTCATATTGGAACAACACTTATTAAATCTTTTCAGCATAACTGATCATTTCAGTCAACATTGCCATGTCGATGATGGCAGTATTGTAGAAACACATTCATGTAGTTCATATAAGCCTAATTTAAAGTGTACATGTGTACTTCAGTAAATTATAGTCATCGTCACAAGCGAAGTCCTGTTTTTAAAAAGCCAGCAGACGAAGCAAAAAACTGGTGGAGAAGAAGAGGGGAGGCAGGATGCTGCGGAAGGTGTTGCAGAAAGCTGGGAGGGAGGGGAGGCCGAAAACAGGGAGGGGGTATTGCTAATGATTTCAGCTCCAGCTGTGGGACTTGGTTGGAGTGAGGGAAGGGGAAGGAGGAGAAGAACTGAGGGAGGGAGGGGGGAGGAAGGGAGGAACAGTGGCAGAGGAAACAAAATGGGCTTTGAAATCTTGTTGATGGAAAGAAAATAAGTGGGGGAGGGAGAAGTGTTTGAGTGTTAGTGGAAGCATGTCTGCAAATATTAAGGAATCTGTAAAAGCAAATGACCATATTTGCTCAGTGTGCAGTGTGTGCACATTCATGTACAATTTCTTGGGCATGAAAGGTACAAGAAGGAAAGTTGGGCTCAGTTGTATGTCTTAGGTGAGTATTTGTATTCACTCTGTGGGCCTCTCTTTATTTTGGTTCCCAGCATTGACAGCAAAGCTACAACAGCTGCTGGCCTCAGTTACTGTGTGTGTGTGTGTGTGTGAGAGTGTGAGTGTGAGAGTAGATGCATGCACATCACAAATGTAGACCGAGTGAACTAGAATGTGGTAGGGTGTGTCTGTACTTGTGCTTCAGGATATCTGCCCAGTCTGGTGTGTTCACGCTGAATGTGGACACAGTGACAGAATTGTGTGTGTGTGCGTGCATGGTCTCCACAATGTGAGCACAGCCAAATGTGCTGTAATATCAGCCATAGAGCAGTTTACAATGTTTGCCGGGAGTCACTGTGTGTCTGTTTGTTTGTCTGTGTGTGAGTCGGCACGTTTTTTTCCCCCCATTATTCTGGCTTTTCTGCAAACATGTTTGGACCAGAAGTGTGTGTATAAGTTTACAACAAACACTCCCTTACAACATAAGGCTGCACGCACGCACACACTTCCCTTTGTCTGACACCGCTCTCCTTCCACTAACGTGGGTAGACAGGCCCATCAAACTTTCATACTAATAGGCAATATAGTCTGCATGTGTTAAGACAGAGTGTGTGTGTGTGTCCTGTCTAAGAACTTCTTCGTCGTGTCCACTCAGATTTTAGGCTGAGGTCTCAGGACAGAGAGAGGAAAAGGAGGGAGGGAGCAAGCGGAAGAGGGGTACAGCTTATCTGATGGTAGGAAAGAGGGGGGATGGGAGGAGGTTGTTGAGGAGGGTGGGGCTATGTCAGGATTGGGATGGAGGAAGCTGACTTAGATATGAAAATGGGCACAGTAGATGTCCCTAGGGTGTTGGTGTTAGGGCTAGGCTGGTGCAGAGGTTGTGGGGTGTCGGGAAGAAGAAGAGGGGGACGGGGGGGTTCCTGTTTAGAGGAGCAGAGATGTTTGGGAGTGGGGGTGGATCACTGGTGCCCTCCAGCATGTATAGAAAGGGGCATATATATATATTCATTCATATCATTCCAACCCCTCTGCCACTGCACAATTAAATAGCTGGCTGTCAAAGTAAGTACATCATTACTTTCAGAGAGAATGAGATAACTGTATATAAAGGGAACTGAATTTTGAACTATGGGAAGGACCGGTGAGGATGCATTAAGATATAAGCTTTGAAAGGCTCTGGACAGACTTGCTGACGCACCAGTCATTTTACACACAAATTCTCAGCAAGGGTAATTTACACAGCATGTAAAAATACAAGCAGACACAGACAGACAAACTTAAATTAATTGTGTGTAACCCATCTGACCCAAATATGTTTTGGCATTAAGAGTCTGGTACGCCCTGAGGCTCCACCAAGCTTCTCCTCTCTATCATCTGTCTTCTGCACTCATTCTAACTCTACTTCCATTTCCATTGTCCATCTTTTTTTCCAGCCCTCTTCCATCACACAGTCCTCTCTGCTCGACAAAATGAAGTCATTGTTACTGTTTGTCTTTCCAATAAGCTGGTCAAGCTCAGGTCGCATCCAGTGCTCGTGAGAGATGGAGCCGTTAGTGTACAGTGTGTTTTGGTCCTACAGTCAAAATATTGTTCAGACGTTTGTTCAGGTTTGTTAGAACCACGGTGTCTTGCTCCAAAGAGGTTCAGAAGGTATTGTTCTTGGTTTGTAGAACTCAAACAGTGGCAGCTGCCCATGTGTGAATGTAAATTTGCGCATGTCTGCAGGCGTTTCCATAACTGTGTGTGTTTCTGCAGCCTGCTCTCCAGCTGTTTCCTGTTAGCTATCACACTGCTCTCAAGGTTGCTGAGCTGTGTATGTGTGTCTCTGGATTTGTGTGTTAAAAGTCACAGCCGCTGAGTCATTTTTATCACACTTTAACAATGTGTCTCTCCCACGAAGAAGGGAGGTGGAAGCAGGGATCAAGTAAGTAAGGGGGGGGGGGGTAATGGTAACTGTGTGTCTTCAAGAACCTGTGTGTTCCTCAGCGCATAGCTAAGGTCTGTGCGAGGGAGAGTGACTAAGAACTGACACATGAGCGTGTGTGTTCTTGCCTGTGTGAGAGTCACTGTTTGACTGTAAGTGAAGTGACTCACAGATGAGTTGATAGAATTGAAACGTAGTTCATGATAACTTCTTAGTCAGTCTAAATCTAGATGACAACATGTTCAGCTATGCATGTCGCAGTCTTCCTGTGTATCACTGACTTCTGTTTTTTGAGCTCTCCAGTTGAGGGTGTGTATGGATGAATCGCACATGGGCTTGTGAGTACTTGTCCTGCGTTTGCATTTCCTCACTCAAAGAGGAATTGACTGTACCCTTGGGGCCTCAGAGCGCTGGTGGTGTAATATGCTCTCTTTCACACACACATTGCACACAACTGGATATAAGTGCACACTCTGGATCATACAGGAAATGCCATGACTCACAAAGGAACTTAGTGTCCATGCAGTAGTATGGATTGGAGGACTCTTAAGCATCGTGAAATTGATTTGATATGAGTGCTGTGGGTCACTAACCACAACCTCATCCTCTTTTCTTACTTTTTCCTCCTCCATTTTCCACCCCTCCCCTCTGCAGAGTGAGGAAAGCCCCAGTCCAAAGCGCCAGAGGCTATCCAGTCAGTCAGTCTTGGAACAGCTGACCTCATCCGCCCCCCAATCATCCACCCCGTCTCCCCCCATCCGCCCCTGGGAGTCAGGACCCCCAAGTCGAAGACAACCTCACCCCCATACGCACTACCATCAGGAGAGATGCCTTACCCCTGCTCGGCACAGGCGCAGGTCAGTTGGTTTCTTGATGCCTGCAACTGAGTTTAGTTAACTGAGATAAATGTGAAACCTAAATGTGAAACTGTCCCTCTTTCCTGACATCTAGCCCGCCAGCAAGGCGTCAGCGGGGCCGCCTCGCCAGACCCACCCGTCACATGCCTCCCCATCACCACCCCTCCACCCAAAGCCCTGCACCTCGTCTGTCGCCGTCAGAGCACCAGGATGAAAACTACCACCACAATCCCCATCCCTCGACACACCAGACATACCCAACACACACGCCTAGCATCTACGGTCTTCCCCCTACCACTGGGGGTGGCGGCACAGGTTTGGAGGAGCCACGAGCTTTCCACCCACCCACCTTGTCGCCACGACTATTGCACCCGGCTGCCCACCATCATCACCTTCACCATCATCATCCGCAACAGCATCATCCGCAACAGCATCATGCAACGCAACAGCAGCAAGGAGCCATGGTCATGGACTTGCATGAACAGGTTAGTCTAAAAAATACTTTTAATTCACGTGTTTGCTACAAATCAAAGTGAATTAGATTATGCGTCAATATATTTGGTCAACATTCACTCATTTCTTCTCGGTTTGGCTGAATTTCCTGTCGCGCTGGAGAGCAATTACTGCTTTTGTTTACAGTTTCTGTGTCGAGTTAACAATATGTGTGCAAAACAAATATTTATAAGTAAAGGAAAGTGCTCCGTTTTTGTGTACGTCGTCTTCCTCAAAGCAAACTGTGGCTTCAGATGACTGACGACATCGCTAATCGCTTCAATAACATCAGCTAGAGCTGGGCGGTAGGCCAAAAATTCATATCACGGTATTTTGTGAGGCGGTTACACGGTACATCACGGTATTTTTTCAGAGTAAACGCATCCATCCATTCAGGCCGAAAAGGGCTGCCGGCAAACTGAACAGCTGTTCACCGCTCGCTGGCCACCCCGCTTGCAATTGGCCAGCGAGCAAATGCCACACAATAATCAGCGTTGCATACGTCGGTGCATCTCTGGTCTCTCGTTGTTCCTCCTGCACCGCTCTTTTCTTTTTTTAATGTAGCAACGGAGTTTCTTCTTGTTGTCATAGTGGGCGAGCTGTACCCAGCATGCAGTTCGGCAAGGTTTTTTTTTTTTTAAATGTACAATTATTAGTGTTAAAAGTGTTTTACCCTGTTAAAAAGCATTAGTTGTGGGTTATTAATTGTTATGAAATTATAACCATGACACGTTAGACAAATAGTTCCAGTGAAGAATATATTCTGCTGCCTGCTGAAGAGCGACAATGGTTGTTACGGCTAGGACGGTATATGAAAAATTTATACTGCTTCCTTTGCATGCTAGCACGAGTATGATTTATAAATGCAGAGTTTAAATGCACAACAGCTGCTAGTACAAGGTCAGCAATGTGTGTAATCGGTTGTCCACGTTGAAGTAACCTGGGAGTTGGTTAATAATCAAGAATGTTGTCGTTTGTGTTCTTCTGGGAATGGGTCACATGAAAGATGCTTGACAAATCGGGGAAAGACTTGTTGGGACTAAGACCTGATCAAGTAGGTATTGTGGGTGTCTACGTCACCGTTTCCAAACGTATGCGTTTATGCCCGTCCACACTTGGTAACTTCATAGTTTTGAAATGTATCCGTCCTCGAGCGTTTTTAAACTTATTCGTTTTCGGTGCTCTAAAACTCCGGCCAAGTGTGGACGCTTGGTGTAAACGTAGCGAAAACGTTAGTGTGGACGTGGCCTGAGTGAGAGAGAGGCTGCATATTAACTGTGGTGTTTTTTTTCTCCCCAGCTGCAGCAGGGCAGTGTACCGGTATCCTACACAGTGACACCAGTGCCTCCTCACAGTCTGGCAGCACCTTTGTGTAGTGGCCAGCACCTTCCCCCTACCTGTTCCTCACAACAACAAGTCCCCGCCTGCAGTGTGGTTTTCAGCACCGGACAACACTACCACCCGGTGAGAAGAACACAGCAGTGTGCATTTTGTAGGAGTGTGTGTGGGTTTGTTTGTGCATAAAAATACACTTTGTGCTGTACAGTCGCTCTCTTATGAATCAATTAAAGAAAACCCAAAGTACACAAAAAGGAAAGTGGGTAAAATATGGGAAAGCCAGCAGAATATTTTTTCCAGTTTTAAATTGGCTTGTTAATCTTTCAGGCCCTGGCTGCCATCTTGTGGCAAGACTTGGTACATTGCAATCACAATAGATGGATAGATGGATGGATGGATCGATAGATGATGGATGGATGGATGGATAGATAGATAGATAGAACATTCATAACTTTTCTCTCTTCCTATTCCCTCCTTCTCTAGATGCTACAGGCTTGTTCAATGCAACATTTGCCAGTGCCCTATGCCTTTCCCTCGCTGCTGTCCAGTGACCCTCAGTTCCTGCTTCCCCATCCGCCCCACATCTCTCACCACCCGCCCCACCTCCCGACACCCGGACAGTTCCTGCCTTTCCAGACGCAACAGCCCCGATCGGTACGTGAATGATTTATGATTCAGAAGGACTTTGGTATGAAAGCCATTAATGTTTGTGAAGTTGTAGTTTTATAGTAGTAGTTTTATATAGACTTATAAAACAGCACCATCTAATACACCACTCTGGTTGTGGTTTTCTAGTCAAATAACAGACAGGTGTCTCGTAGCTCAAAAATAGTATTAAAATAATAATAAATCATATTAGGAAATCTGCTGTGCTGATTTAGCAGTCAAAAAAGCCTAGACAACTCCTTGTAAACATGTTTTGCCTCGTTATTGTCCCCTCATAACACTCAATCCATTCGTCATGAGCAATAATATAGCATGTTTCTCCACAGCCTTTACAGAGGATCGAAAATGAGGTTGATATTCTCGGAGAGCAGCTTTCAGTTGGTGGAGGCTTCAGCTATGCCCACCATCACCACCACCACCATCACCACCAGCCTCCCCCCACCCTGCCGCCCTCCACACCACTCCAGTTCCTCTCGCACCATGATCCCCTGTCTCATGAGCTCTTTACCGTGGTGAGTACATTCATGGCCATATTTGTTTGGTTTATAGTATATTAGGATGGTAATATGAAGCATTTTCACTTCGAGGATTTAATACATTTTCTTTTCTTTGTCGCATCTTTCACAGCCCTATCCCCACTTTATGCCTCGCCGATTCACGAGCCGGCGTTACCGCTCTCAGCAGGCTGTGCCCCCTTCACCCTACCACCCCAGCTTCCTGCCTTACTTCCTGTAAGTGTTTCTAATGTTCTCAAGTTTCTGTTGTAACTACACAGGTATATTTGCAGTAGATTTGAGTGTCTCAGACGCGTAACAAATTCAATCTACTAAACTTTGCGAACAATGTCTCCTCGTGCAGGTCTATGCTTCCTGTGCCTCCAAATGTGGCCCCCACTATCAATCTAGAGCTGGATGTGGACGACGGAGAGGTTGAGAACTATGAGGTAGGACAAAGTGCTGCCACAACAATCAACCAATAATAACACTGTATTAAGTACTTAGTACCTCATATGTGCAAATATTTCTCCTAGTTTTTAAACCTAGAATGCTTTTAATAACTTTTTCATTGCAAACTTCTAAACGTCTCATTTCTGTTTGAAACCTTCAGGCCCTGCTGAACCTCGCAGAACGTCTCGGGGAGGCCAAGCCCCGTGGTCTAACAAAGGCGGATATAGAACAGCTCCCGTCATACCGGTTCAACTCAAACAACCATCAATCTGAACAAACACTGTCAGTACCTTTTATACCTTCACAAATCTATGTGTTGTGAGGAATTTGTTTATGTAATTGGTGATAGGTTTTGAGGCAGCATGATTTTGTACAACATGTTTTAAATAGTAACAAACTTTGCTTTGTCTTACAGGTGTGTGGTTTGTATGTGTGACTTTGAGTCTCGCCAGCTCCTAAGAGTCTTGCCCTGTAATCACGAGTTTCACGCCAAGTGTGTAGACAAGTGGCTCAAGGTGAGTGAAAACATGTTGCTATTTGGATAACCTAAACGTATAAACTGTACCACTGCACCCTTAAAGCCTGGTCAAACCAGAAAGTGGCCCAATGGCATTCATCCATGTTTTCTTGCAATGTTTTCTATTCTGGAAGCTGGGAAGTAGTGACCTTTCACGAGACTAGTGGACAAACTACTGTAGATGATGAGCAAACCACTAACATGCTAGCCTGCCACAACATGCTTCCATGTTATCTTATCTGCTACAAAAGCTTAATACGCTGGCTTTTATTATCCTGGTCCCGGCTCTTTTATTACTCCCGTTAATAGGTTTTCAGAATTGTATCTCTCTTCATTCAGTAATTGGAGGGAGAAAGGCACCCTGTACTAACAAGCTAGCTAACGGACAGTAAAGAGACGGTTAGCTAGCTTAGCTAACGGTACAATTTACATCTTTTGATTTAACTGTGTTAACTTATTGTTGTATCAACTCCTATCTCCTATCTCATACCTTCTGTGGAGCAATTCTCACTTATATTATCGACACACAAATTCATGTGTGTGTGTGTGTGTGTGCGCGCGTGTGTGCGTCTCCTTACTTTTTTTTTATTCCTTTCAGGCTAACCGAACTTGTCCCATCTGTCGAGCTGATGCCTCTGAGGTCCAGCGGGATTCAGAGTGACCAAAACCTTCAAATCTCTGACTCTCTTTTGGATGCACCAACCAATCAGTGAACTTCTCTCCTGTTATCATACCTTTCTCTCACACATTCTGCCACATAACTGGGACCAGTGCTCCTTATTCCTTCACTCTCTGTCCCCCAGGACACTGAACAGTAATTCTCACCTGGGATCAGCAACCTTTTACTGACTCTCGCTCACTTTATTGCTGAACTTCTTCAGCCTTCTGTTTTGGACTTTTACTCCCCTACTACTCTGCCTTCTGCTCATGGTTACCCCATTGCTATGAATGGCCTTTGAAACACAACCACACACTGTCATGTGCAGGTAGACATATATACTGTATATGTGTGCAGGTAGACATATATACCGTATATGTGTATTTCTTTTTTTGTAAACTCCTGAGCTCTGGATAGAAAAATAGTTATTTTTGAGTTATTTTTCTGGTTATAATTAAGCATTCACCTCATGGTTCATTCCTACTAGACTCCTTATAATTGTATTTGAACAGTATCAATACATTTTATTTCCTGTATATGTGGCCCTGCATTCCCGGACGTGAGAGCAGTCTGTATGAGGCGAAACAAAGATACTGTATACTGTGCCGAAGCTAGAACAGCGAAAAATAGACTATTTTCTCTATATGTGTTTGTGTGCAAGTGTGTGTGTCCTTGCACTTGTGTGGGTGTGTGTGTGTTACTTCTCCTGTGGTATTTATACAGTTCATGTGGTACAGTGCATTGACTTACTTAATCCTGTTTCTTTCCACTCATTTCAGAAAGATTAAACACTCCGGGGGTTAAGGGGAACTGCAGACATTTATAGCCAAGATTTGTTAAAAAAAAATCTACGTTTAAAATCAAAGTGTAGGACCAGAAAATCTCCATTGAAGTTAACAGTGTTTTTTTTTTAATCATGTTTCTTATTTGTTTTCTAGCCACACATCAATAACACACTCTACAACTTTGATTGACTCCATCACTCCATGTCTGCCCATTTACATTTTTCTTGTCTTACATGAGTTAGCTTTTGAAAAACATTTTTTTTTGTTATACAGTATGTTCTTATCTAAAGGAAACAGATCAGGACTATTTAACTTTTTTTCCCAACATATCCACTAAGCTCTCCCCCGAGGCACATCATGTGAATTCAGTTAGATTTTACAGAGCTGATGAGGTGAATGCAAAACATTAATTCCAAAATGTCACCAAAACATTCATAAATGCTCAGTTTACTAGCTTTCTTATGGGAATGAGGCCTTTGAAAGAAAAAAAAAGCATGCGTCTATATCTGTTTGGTAGACAAGCAGCTTTCTGTTAAGTGCCGATGATTTCTCTGTGATCGACAGGGAAGAAGTTTGAAGAGACTTTAAAGGTCACAGTTTATCTACTGCTTCACCAGACGGTGGATGTGACACTTCAGCACTTTAATATGTAGATATAAGACCTACGGGCTCTTTTTTTATTCTGAACAAACCACTGATCAGTTTTCCCTCAATCCATTTGTGTATGAAAAACAAATATTGAATGCATTATAAACATGTTCTCCGAATTGACTTACACTATGTAAACTCTTTTATTCTCAACCCACATTGTTTCTTAATGATACTTTAATCTCTATCAGGCCGATGTCAGCATGTGATAATGTAACTCAGAGATCTTCACGTCACGCACAGAGCACGCCTTCTAATTGAAATATAACTACTGATCACAATTGGTGTTTAGTTTCAAGACGGCAGCCCAACATCGGCCTGATAGAGATGCTTAAACAAACGTACCTGCACACTCTTACACCTGAGAAGCATTTACTGAACTTATTTTTCTGCAGCTACAACTTGTCCACATCCAGAGACGCCACATCTGACAAAAACATTCGTTCAAACCTGAGTTTTGTTTCCCAGAAAATGCAAACGAACAGCGAAGCTGTGGAGAACCAGGGAGAGTATAGTTTTATGAAACTCTTTCGGTGTTCTTGTCAGTGTACAAACTCATGTAATATCCACGGAAGGAGGGGAATTATCTTTTCTATCATCTATTTTTTCTTCTTTCGGGTGAAAGGCCATATTTGTGACCGTATGCATCCATCTTGTGTCTTGGGATTGTTTTTTTATGTTGGACAGTTTTTTTTTTGTTGTTGCTTGGTACAATAGCAATTACCTCAGTCCCACTATTTATGTCTTTTCAGAAAATGGCACCACCTGTATGACTAGAGCGTATCAATTTATTTTGCTTATCTTTTCCACGCAAGCTGTTGGGTTGTTTTGAATATTTTTCCTTTAAACTATGAAACTATAATTAAAATGGTGTCATAGTAGTTTCATTATGTATTATATCTGTAACCAAAATCATTTGAAGGCCTGTTATGATAATAATGACATTTTTAACAAACATTTGTACATTTTGTATGAGAGCAATTACTAGTAATACTTTATTAAGTAGTGCAATGATTTTTTTAATCCCTTACCCCGTCTTTTGGATTTCAAAAGCTGGTTCAATAATAAATGTATAACATCCTCTTCTAAAACACTGTTTTCCAGTTATTCTTCCTCACCTCCTGCTTGTCTTTCAGTCTTTAAATATGTAATTCTTGACTTAAAACATGTTTCCCCACGGAGTCTTTGGGACAGTCCACTTGGTGGCAGTGCAGGTACGGTATCTCCACAATGGATCTAGGAGGCACCACACTTGTCTTTACTTGACAATGCAGCATTTTATACATACACATTTGTTACATTTTAATAAAACATAATTTATTTAAAGGCATACTTGAGAGGAGGCCTTGGGCTACCTGAGTCTACAAGAGTACAGCAATACTGGCAAAGGATCCTCTCAAACTACAGTCAGGGCCATAAGTATTTGAGCGGTGACACCATTTTTGTAATTTTGCCCATTTACCTGACCACAATGGATTATAAATGAAGCACTCAACATGTGATTGAAGTGGAGACTTTCAGCTTAATTTCAATAGTTTTGAAATTACAGCCATCTTTACACAGTTCCCCACCCTTCAGAGGTTTTGAAGTAATTGGACAAACTATGATTATAATGTTCATTTGTCATACTTGGAGGAAAATCCTTTGCAGTCAATAATTCCCTAAAGTCCTCCACCCATAGTCATCACCAAACAGAGTTTCTTCCCATGAGATGTTTTGCTAAGTCTTTACTGCACCCTCCTTCACTTGAAGAATATTCAATTTATTTGCCTCAAATAGCTCTTGGGCTGTTTCCAGAGTATGTTTTGGGGTCATTATCCGTCTGTACTGAGAAGTGCCGTCCAGTGAGTTTTACAGCATTTGGCTGAATCTGAGCAGATAGTATCGCCCTAAACACCTCAAAACTCATCCTGCTACTTCTATCACCTGTGACATCCTCAATGAACACCAGTGACCCGGCTCCATCGACAGCCAGTCCATGCCACAGCGCCGCCTCCACTGTGTTCACCAGATGGTTTGCTTTGGATCAGGAACCGCCCCTTTCCTTCTCACACTTTTCTAATCCCCATCATTCTGGTTAATATTGTTTTTTTATATTGGTTTTAAAGAACCTTCATCTAAAACTCAAATAATTTACATTGAATAAAAACAAGAGAACTGAGCCGGAGAGAACTGCTGCAGAAAATCTCATTATCTGACATCATACTGAACTTTCCTGATCTACTGGTATCTTTGTAAGCAGTACTCACATAATCTGCATACAAACAGCATCCTTGTAGGAGCTATTAGTTAAGTTAATACTTAGATGTCACATCACACGTTGCTAGATATTAGGAATATTGTGTTTATACATTAAAGCTGATATATTCATAAATTAGTTTGTCTTAATAGATTTGATGAATCTAACTTTAGTTACCGGTACTTAATGTCCTAGGCCTGTCTAAAAAAATACAATCTGTTCAGCTTTTAGCTCACAATCACAAACAATTCCTGGGTGACCACCTGACATTTTAGGGTATGGTCAAGGAAACATCCAACGGTTCATATAAATGCATGTCTGAGGTAATGTTTTGCATAGCAAATAAATGAAAACAGCACATCTTGTTGGAGAAAGCATCTTTCTTTTCCTGCATGTTTATCCAGATGGCCAAGGACCAAATGTTAGATACTGTTTCTATTTAGTTACACCAGAGTAAACAGCGCCCTCTAGTGGACAGTTCACATCAGTGCATTGGCTCTAACTGAGGAACCATAATAAACATATTTCTTTTTTTTTAACCATAATGAACAATTATGTGTATCCCTTAGTCACCCTTGATTGGTTCCCACAGACATGACATGCACAAAAGATTTAGGCATGTCAAATTACATCACTGACAACTTTCAGTATTAAAAATGTGTCTAACTAGTGAGTTCTAAGAAGCTGTTGAGCACCTTAAATTAATCTCTCGGACTAAAACGTAGTTAATTGAATTGTAGCAAATGCAGAGTACATACGTTGATTAAAATATAAGCAATGTCAAATATATTTGCAATATCTGCAATCATGATAACAAAAAGAAAGCAACTGATGAATTATGGTTTATCATTATTTCATTGTATTTATTTTTGGCATTTAGTTTAGTTTTGTCATAGTTTTGTTAATGATGCATTATTTGCTAAAATATAAGGTAACCTGGTTTGTTTTGCTTATGTTATATTCCTGCAGAATTCTGGAGACTATGCCATGACAAACCTTCACCAGGTGCACATCAGCTTCCAGCTGCAGTGAGTTACCGTTGCTCTCGTTATGTGTGACAACAGGTAAGCCACTGGTGTATTTCTCACTCTGTCAGCTGTAACATTATTAGTTTATACATGTTACACACACACACACACACACACACACACACACACACCTTCAACCGTCCTGATAATATTCATAATAATAATTGAAACTACTTTCTCACAATTTGACAGTAATATACATTTTAATAAATGTAATCCTTTTAGAGTTAAAGGTAGCCCAATCACTCAAGTACATAGTTCCTTCCATATTGTAAAGTAAGAAAGACAAGAAAAGATAACTTGCCGAACTTAAACTTTATTACATTCATCACGTTACATATTTTATATACATACATGACAGTTGGTCTCTGCATTCATCCCATGAGGCCAATCTTCCCGCGTCCTCTTCACCTTTGGGTATCTTCATTATAAAGGTTAAAAGTTAGACATTGAAATGGATCACAGACTATGAATTCCCTAAAAATAGCAAATTCATAAACACTTTATTAAACAACCTACTCTTCACTTTCTAGGGATTTAAGTGTCTGATTTATGTATGCATTACATGATTAATTAATGTGTATTTATTACAGTGGTTTAACTATACAAATCCCAGTGACACTTTTCCCAAAAGGCGTGTCTTAACATAAATGTCCTGTACCAGATGGACTGCAGACATTGTTGCTGAGGTGCTGTTCCCTGGCACATGTGGTGACCTCATGCACAGCCCCACAGCCATCTCATTTATGTCGCATTATGTCCCCATCTTCAGGGCTCAAGTGAAGGAACAGGACACACTGATGATTTTAGAATTGGCCCTCATCTCTTGGACCTTGAGGAAGATTGAGTGTCACTTGGTCTTCAGCACGTTGCTTCACCACACTTTAAACTTGAACTGTTCTTGCCCTCTGATGCAATGTCGAGATGCTTGTGGGGGATGGTGAGCTTATTATCATAGTGGTAATGTTGTTGTGATAGCTCTGTTCAATGTGCTGAGGATCTTGTTCATTATGTGCTCTTTCACTCCTTGTTCAACTTCCACATGACTAGAAAACCAACCAGAAAAAGTGGGTCAGTGGCCCAGGGCCTGAGGAACCGGTTCCACCCAATCATTGTTCAAATCAAACGTATCACTACATTAAAACAAGCCCCACACACACTGGTATTTACACTCAGTAGCTACTCTGTGTAACTGTTGTGTAGCTAACTAGACCAACTAACGAGGCTTTGCATTCTTCTAATATACTTTTTTTTTTTTATCCCTTTAAATAGAAGCGTTTGAAATTAAATATATATCCTTTGTTCCCGCACTTATGGGTATCATGAGGGCATGAAGCACAATGACAGTGAGAGGTGGATAAGAGGCCCTCAGCAAGTTTACATGGACATTAACTTACACATATGTCACTATTGAAACATTGCGGGATAAAATTAGATGCTCTGAAGCACAAACATACATACAACGTATCATTTTTATCATCGTCTCTTTGTTGATTATTTCAAAGGCATAATCTGGGTGCGGACTGTGAGGCTATAGAAGTAACAGGACCCATTGGTTACCATTGCCATCTAGTGGTGATGTACGCATGAGCGTATGATATCTGTCCTTATCTTTTTTTCAGGATTAAGTAAACGCTAAAGAGCTCTAATTTTTTTAGAAAAGCTATTTTTGAAACACACAAGTATGTCATTTTACCTGAATCTACGGGGAAATACAGATGAAATCCTACGTGTGTGTTCCATAAAAGCACAAATAAATGTATTATTGAGTTTGTGTATCTACTTTCACACTAGAGCTGGTGTGATGGGTTGAACAGAGTCACTCATGTTTGACTAAAATGAATTAAAAAGAAATGCCTGATTGAGTGTTTTGAACCAGATCCAGGCAGCTGTTATGATGTATCAGTCGGTGTTGCAGCTAATCCACCTAATCTGTATGAAACGTTTCCAAAACATCAGGAAATGTAATCAGCTTCACTGAAATATCATGCCAATAAAGCAAATGCATTCATTTTCAGGACTGCCTTTCAGAGACACCCCCTCCATTGCTAACTCAAGTGAACTTGCTTCATACGTCTGTGACTGTTTATTTATGACTGGCAGTACGTTGGCTTTACTGTATTTTACAGCACAGACAGTCAGGTAACTTCTGTACATTCACATTTTCTTTTGTCTTTGATAAGTTTGCCCGAAGTTGTGATCATTTATTAAGTTGCCATTTCTTAGGGATTTGTTGCACGGTTGCTGCTGCTCAGGGGCTTCTTTCCTAGGGTCTATCTTCTTCTCACTAAGGTTTTTTTTATACGTCACACATCACAACATCCCACACAATTACTGTGCTATTGACACTTAAATCTACTCCTCTTTCCCAGCCCTCATACAGGCCTACAGCTGATAAACCTCTAGCTCAGATTAAATCTCAAAAAGATGCAGTGACTGTTTTCTATGGAGCTCCTGCACACAACCTCTAGATTACTACTGATGAAGAGAGACGTATTTTCAGGATCATGGGGTTATTTCAGAAAACCTGGATTCACTCGAAAAAAATAAATAAACTAAAAGCATGGCCTTTAAGACATGGATGTTTATCACGCAGTGTGAAGATATGCTATTTCTCTGCATTATGGGAAATGTAGGATGAAAGTTTTGGAAGCATTTCTACTCAGGGTCGTGAAGCCAGGATATGATGGCATCTGCTGCCTCAGTTTTTTTTAATTAATACAAATACAAAAAGTATGGCCCTGTCCCAGAATTGCTTGAGTGCACTTTTAAGGGTAGACTGACACTACTATTGATTACGTTGACTTATGTTCTGTTTAATATAGGTATAGCTATGCTTTCTTTCTTATAAACTCTAGATCTCTGTATTAGAAGGATTTTTAGGATGCTTTTTAAGAGTTGACTTTTACTATTTTCTAAAGGATTGAGGCATTCAGTGTAACACTAGCACTCTCACCAAGGTGTGACTGTGTGTGAGTGAGTTCCTGAATTTGAAGAGAGGTTGTTTGTTGCCAGCTCAGCAATTTTTCCAACATGCACACTCAGCACCCCTTATCTGCAAATAAAGATTAAAAACCATCAAGCATAGAGCTCTCACAGTAACGCTTTGATATATTGATCTCACCGAACACAGTGTGTCCTGACTATAAATATATAAATATGTCAGGTATCATCTGGGCGCTGTTATTTAGCAGCCTGTAAGAGAGAAATGTAGTGATGAACCAGCAGAGTTAAAGAAGGAGGCTGTTGGCCCTCATGCCAGTTAACTTGACTAAAGTAGACACACATTTCAAATACAGCGGATTGGAACATCGACTGTGCCGTGCAAAGGAATAATGTGTTAGTTAAATATTGTCTGTGAGGGGATTCATGCACATGCTAAACCCATTAATAATGTGTAAATCTCCCATCAGTCTTTGTTTTTAACATAATTATTTCTGTTTTAAGTTATTTTGTGAATACATGGCAATCAGGGTTTGCGTGTAAAAGGGAGTGATTAAGTATCTTCTGATTCAGATTACATTATGAAAAGGGTGTTTGATTTTGATTTTTTTTTTTTCACTAAATAAGATCCGTAAGGTTATTTAATCACATATCCCGCAGGATATGTGATTAAATAATATGTCAACAATATGTGAATATGAATACATATGTAAACAGAGATATGTATATACATTATCATATATGTGTGTGTATATATATATATATATATATATATATATATATATATATATATATATATACACACACACACACACGCTCATAATTAGATATTAAAAGTACAAACCAAGTGCATGCGTGTAGTCTACACATTTGCTGTGGTCTCTTGTGCGTTCGCTTCTCTTTATTGTTTAAGTGCAGGTTCACTCAATGGCTAAGAAGAATCCATGTGACTGTTGTGAGACTGAATCTGCGATGTGTTATTCATGAGCAACAAGCAAAAGTATCTAAAAAGCGGCGCTGCCTTTTCATGTCTTTGCCTCTTTATTGCTTTCAAACTCAATCCTTTTTCTCTTTTCACTGTGACTTCTAGCAGAGTGGCCTGCAACATGACTCTCCTCTTAGCGAGATGGAAATCATATTCATGTGCACCTGGTCTTAAAAATACTAAGACAAGCCCACAGCATCTTCAAGATTACTGCGGCTCTGATGGTACAATGTAGCATAGCAAGATCAAATCATTAGCTTCTTTATAAACGTGTCTCTTAACAGAACTCGTTCAATATGTTTCAAAGTATATCCTCAATAAAAGAAGGTGAATTAAAATTATTGTTAAAATTGTTATTCTTAAGAATAATTATAAATACACGAAGCCGGCTGGTGGATAATAAAAACATAAATATGTTGTTACTGCAATTCCCACTATGTTCTTCTATTTTTGTGTGATATTTAAAGCTCGATTGTAAGTTAACTTTGTTGTTTGTCCTTCTCTGTGTATGATGTATGTTCTCACATATATCTGCTTCAGTGGGAACATTCCTCTTTTATTATATGTACGTGTGAGCAGGATTTTGCAACATTACAATTTGGAAGACAAATTTGGCCCAGTTTGCAACTCACAAAAGTATGATGTGGTAACATCTCCATTGCAGTGAGGGAGAAGATGCAGACGTCATCTAAAGACATGTTGTTATTAATTAAACTTCTTTGTGGGAAAAAAAAAATATTGGACAGAAATTGTGTTTAAAAGTTTAAGGATATTGATTTTTATGTTACACTGTACTGTGTGTAATGTCTTGCTCATACACTTTCAGGCAGTCAAACACTTCTGGAGTGACCGTGGCTCAATGAGTCAAGCTGGTCTTTCTATAATAACTGGACCATTGGTTCGATCCCTGTAACCTCAGTGTCTTTGAGCAAGGCACTGAACCCCAAGTTGCTCTCTGGGTGCTTTACAGGAGCCCCATGCCCCTGAATGGTTTGTATTGGTTATCTAGATCTGTATTGGTTATATATATATATATATATATATATATATATATATATATATATATATATATATATATATATATATATATATATATATATATACACACACACACATGCGTGTGTGTGTGTGTGTGTGTGTGTGTGTGTGTGTGTGTGTGTGTGTGTGTGTGTGTGTGTGTGTGTGTGTGTGTTAATCCAGCTATTAAATCATCTTAAAATAGATTGCTTCATACAATGGCTCATAATTACAGATTAAAAGTACAAACCGAGTTTATCAGATGGGTGTAGGCTATGTGCTCTCTTGTGCGTGCTCTTCTCTGCAATGTTCAAGTTCGGGTTCACTGTAAAGTATCGGCTGTCAAAGCACCTCTGGCAGAACAGAGCAGGGACTATCTCCAGCAGACCGGCCGCGTAACATCAGCTCGAGCCATGACGTGAATCTTTTCCACTCCGGTCCGCAACTCAGGGAGCACACACACTCAGCACCCCCAACACATCCCGCTTCTCCTCCATGGCTTCACCTGCGGGCAACACGGACTTTCATAGTCATTCTTCTCTGCTTCGACATTAACTGCAAGTGTTTACTCTGAGGTAACATATGAACAACGAGCGTCTTGTCGGTGCGTCCTGCACTTTTTGCAACTGCGCCAATCTCTTTACGCATGAGAACTTCCGCGCTTCACCAGAAGAGAGCGAACCTATAACGCGGGTGAGCGCTGGTGGTTTGGTCCTCAGATGAAGAAGTTACAATATTGTTTCGGGGCGGGATGAAAAGAACACCCGTGCACTTATTTGGACTTCTGGATTTGGATCGAGAGTGATTTAAATGTAATCGTGGCTGGTTTGTGGCTGAGCCGGCAGTGCGCAATGGGCAGCCCAGCTCCTCTAGTAAATCGGCTATAAATTAGGAGACCAACATGTGATCTTTGGAAAATAAACATTTTCAACAAATTACTTGATTAGTATATTAGAAGCGTTTCTTGGTTTCGGTCATTTTTACGCTGCTGAATATTCAGGCAAAAGACGACGAACCGAAGCAGGTGTGTGTCAACCGGTGAGGAAACAAGAACCGTAGCACGACGGAATACAAACACTGTATTTAAAAAAAACAACTATTCACAGTCAAGGCACTTGTTTTTTTTTCTTGGAGGACAATATAACAAAGTAGAAAGTTTGTCAAAGGAAGCAGAAAGGAGATGACTGCCAACACTGTGCTCCTGCTCTTCATTCTCTCTCACACAGGTATGTTCCTCTATATTCCTAAAATGACCCAGCGTGTGGATGTGTAATTAAGTTAGGTGACGTAGTGAAACTCTTGTTTTAATAAAATTCTCGAGACGTACAGTAATGGCCTTGTGTGCTTTAGATATTGACTAAAACAACACAACGCTGTCCATGGTGCTCATGACGCACAACTTCGGCATCATAGAAACGTCTCTCAAAAATACGAAAATAGAAAGGAAAAGTCTCTCTCTCTCTCTCTCTCTCTCTCTCTCTCTCTCTCTCTCTCTCTCTCTCTCTCTCACACACACACACACACACGCACACACGCACACGCACACACACACAGGAGGTTGAGTTTAGGTCTAAGTTACCTGCAGATTAGATAATGTACCTAAAGGAAAATTAAGGTGTTGTCCTGAGTCATCATGCACAGTTTCCCACATCAAAGATGGCACTAATTTGATATTCATTCATAATCAGATACTGAATGCAAGGAAGCCTGAACGAACTACTGCTCTTTTTGAATGATATGTCCAAATAAGTCATTGGATCACAACACTAACTGCATGTACTGTGTTACAGGAGTGACAGGAAAACACTCAGTGCTTGTTTCATTTGTCTTAGTTCATACAAGAGCACATGCTTTATCATTATATATTGTATTGTTATGAAATTACCTGGACCAGGGTTACATGTTTGGCGATATTGCACAACACTACTTAAAATAAAGGTGGGAGTTTAATGTAGCTTGTATTTTTTTCAAATATCTTTATATTTTTTGAAAAGCAAAATGATACATGAGGTAAAATCTTGTAGTCATCATAATGCAACCCCGAAGAACTTAACTAATCCAGTGTGCTTTGTATTTAGGCCCCTTAATCTCAGAAACAGAAACAAACGCATTCAAAGTACATTGAGTGCAAAACCCATCATGTGTAGTTTATGTGTATTTTATAAACAGTGTATGTACATGTTTAGTTCTTGCCTTTAGTTCTTGTTGCCTTTAAAAGCATTGAGGTAAGAAAGAAACACTAACTTGAAGAACCCTTCCCAAAATAAGAGTATGTTGTATGTCTTTGACAACAAATTTGAAATTTTTTTAAAATAAAAAAGCAGAGAGGGTTTTAAAAACGGTGTGTAGTGAGCATACTTTTGAAAGCAGATGGGCTCTTTGAATAATTTATAGAAGGCTATTTTATACCTACTGCCAAGAGAGCACCGTCTCCCGTCTTTTAGGCAGAACATTCGGATGTCTCCATCACTATCCTAAAAGAAGCGTTTCCTTTTATTATCCTGACCTTGACTCAGGTTTTCCTCTACACAGTGTTTACTGTTGGATAGTTTCACCATACAATTGTCTACACTTGTTGGCTTTGTTTTAGCTTTAGTTTGTAGGCCAAAAGGACACAATTTTTGAGACAGAAAAAAAATCTGAGCCATCAAGAGCCATGTCTGCTCTACGATAGCAAGTGGACTGTCACCCAGATCAGCTCTGGCAGGCAGCAGAGTCAAGCATTACTCTGTAACATCCATTAAGGCAAAGATACCCTGAAATCTTGGTTTGAATTATTTAAATGATGTAATACACCAAGAAGGCAAATCACACTTTGCTGTGTCTGCCAGCATGTTGGTGTAAGTGTTTGAAGACTTGATCCGGCCTTGTGCTACGCAATGATGCCTGGCATCATTCCTAAGTCACAACATCTGTGTTTCAACTGAAGCTGTCACAAAACATAGAGGTTAAGAAACACACCAGTTCCAGTAGGCTTAATAAACAACTCCATAAATGTTACACAATAAAGTCTGTTTACAGGTCTTGGTATTTTGAATCAGGCCTTTTGTGGCTGAAGGAGCTTTGTGAAGTCTGATGAATCGCCCCGAGTGATGTCACTTGTGTCAGGTGAGTCTGAAGACAGCGAGTTTGAAAATGCAAAAGGATCTAAGCTCGAGGAGTTAGCAATAAGCGAACCCACCCGACCTCCTTACCTCTGCGCGAGGCTTACAGCTCAAGGCTACATAAACCGCTACGATCATAACACAACTAAATCTTATTAGGAAGAAAACCACAAGCAGTGAAGTGAGAAATGTGAGACATGTGGGCGCCATGTTTTAACAAGGAAGAAGAATGCATGAGACAATGTTTCTGTTTTTCTTTCTGTGAGTCAAACCATGTCATAAGAGCACATTGCTAATTTTTTCGAGTCCTTTTTCCAAAAGTAATTCCTTTTTCTTTCAGCTGGAACTACTGGAAGTTTGGTTGGGGTTGTGGACGGGTGAAATACACAGGGCTTTCCCCCAGGTGGTGGCGGTTTGCGTCATGTGTGAACCAAGAACCCTTGTGGCCTAAATGTTGTTTTGTTGCCAAAACACACTTGTTTTTGCAGCGTTTTTCACTTTCAGTCTTCTCTAAACTTGACAAAGTTGTTAGTTTTAGTTATATTTCAGTTTACAAAGTTACATTTTCACAAGACGATAGTATTTCCAAAATTGACGAAATATAATGTAAAAAATAGTCAAATGTACTTGCTTTCTTTTAACTGTCTTACTGCAAAAAATTGCCAGGGAAAATGTAAACAAGGCTTTCATGGTAAATCGTTTTTGTTGGATTTCGTGGGGAATCAGACCAGGTGACTGTCATTAAGAATAACTAAATGATATAGAAATAGCCATAGTCGTCTTTCTGGTGGTCTCGTTTTCTAACGTAGGTCATATAGAGGTGGCAGTTTTAAACTGAAACTGTTTCATAACCAGTTAAAAACTGTTGTCGAAACTTGAACAATTTATTTTTGCAGTTTTCAGCCAGAAACAATATTTCTCTTTGCATTGTAAGTAAATAGAAATAAATATCATGAGAATTGTCTTTATTTAAATTTTTCTATCATTATTTATTACTAAGTCTATATTAAAAACAAAGTTATTATTCCCTTATTCCTATTCCTAATACACACACACACACACACACACACACACACACACACACACACATATATATATATATTCCAGATACAGATAACGTATTTAAATGTAAAATACATTTTCAGGCTGTTGTGTAAACTGTTACCACGCGTGTTCTCACTCGAAATACATTAATGACTTAAAATAGCATCTATTACGTTAACCTTCAGTTTAACTAACAAATCTCTCGCACAAATACACCATTGACATTCATACTTGATGGAAAGTAATTTATCCTTTGAAGATAAAAACATTGAAGGAGATTCATTCAGTTCTAATGCATTTCCTGACTTCTCTTGCTTTGTAAATAGCTGAAAACATTGACAGTGACTTTAAAGAACAGGCTGCTGTAGTAAAAAGAGAACATCTTTGCTCACTCAGCCTTCTCTTACAAAAACACACAATCCATGTGGCACAGAGGGGGTGAAGCATTCCCGATAATAAACATTCTCTGCGCTGTTGTCAGTTTGTTTGACAACGTAGACATAATGGTTGTGGAAGCCAGGAGAGTGGGTCAAAAGCATTTTGCTTCTGCCTTATTCATACGATCACTTTTACGTAACTGAGGAAACACAAAGCTTCAGGGATCCTCTCACAGTGATGGATGCATGACTGGATTTTTGTTTGTTATTTTGCTCTAAAACCCTGCAGTAAAGCGTGAGACTGCAAGATGCAACCCCATACACACACGCTCACATTTTATAGAGAACTCGTGATTCGGCCCTTTGGTTAATTTACTTAATTTACACCCAACTTGTTTATTGTTCATCATTCTTGGTGTCACTGGACTGAAAACATACCGTGATGAATATCACACGCTTGCAGCTGCAACATACACGCAAATATAATGTGGTGACATTTGTCTATTCAATGACTCTATTAAAGCGAGACACACCACCCCTAGACAAATACTTTGTCTGTTTCTAAAAGCAAAGGCACATGTAAGTGCACGTGTATCGTTAAGATTTGTAATGGGTTCATAGCTCTTCCAAAATTAAATGTTTTCCCTCTCTGTGTTCTCCGTGGTCTGCAGGCAGCAGGGCAGAGAATGCAGAGGAACGGCTGGTGAACTACCTGCTGGGTCCAGAGCGCTACAACAAACTGATCAGACCTGCTGTCAATAAGAGCCAACAGGTCACCATCTCCATACAGGTGTCTCTGTCGCAGCTCATCAGCGTAGTAAGTATGTTTTCTTTATATACAAACACATTTTTGACATACACTACGTACATTATCAATTTGATTACAGCCACGTTCTGATTGTAACAAAAGGTTTGAAGGAACATAATTAAAGCCAATTTTAATATATTATATTTTTATTGAAGGCGACAAGGACACAGCTGCGGTCGCTACGGCACTACATTCTGCTTTGAGATTACATTGGGGTCATTAGGTTGCTCTAGTTAAAGCAACACGTTGGATATTTCACAATATATCACACAGTTGGTTAAACTATTCTGTGGGGCAGTGTATCAGCCCACTACACCATAGCATAAAAGATGCCTACTATTTTTTTTCTGCTCTCATTCCTTTAAGGATCATTGTTACTGAATGATAACAATGATGATGTATTACTGTCCATTTACTGGTGTACTTCACATTTTTATCAAGTCATTCTGGGTCATCTATGCAGTAAAGACCCATGCAGGGCCGGACGCAGGTGTTTTCACTTATGTATTCTAATTAGTGACGCTCTCATGGCTGTGTGGATGTGTACCAAGTGTGTTTGATTGGCATCTCAATCTGTAGGCTATTTTCAAAGAGGATTGTTTCCGTGGTAGGACAAGCACAGGTGCTACTAATAAGATTAGCGATGGCTCATTAAACAAGTGTCCCAGTAAGGTGTGACTTTACATGCAACGTACTTTGTAATTGCTTCAGTACGGTCTTCCTTAAATGAAACTTAAACGATACAGCTATAAATATCATAACAGCATTGACTACACATACAAATATGTGTTATAAAACATTTACAGTAATGCAGGTTAATGGGAAACTTGAGCCTAAAGCTGTCTCTTTGAGTTAGCCCTGTGACAAACAGGTGGCCACACCATAATGTATACTTCCTCACAACCAATGCATGCTGGGGTAGGCTTCAGCCCTCTCACAACCCTGAATGAGATAAGCAACTAAAAGGGACTGATAGATGAGTTTTTGGAATATTGAATAAAAGATGAACACTTGACATGACACTTTAGTTGCCTGAAACCAAGGTTTTCAAAGACTTTGCTGTGGCAAATTGGTGCGCCTACACAAACAAAATGTGAATGAGATGTATAAGTACCACTTTTTTTTTTTAAACCCCCATTGCATTTTAGTCACTAAGTCTCCATAATCTAGGCTTCTAAACATAATTTGCTATTTCATTTGATGCCGTCGACCGGCCTGCAGTGTGTCTTGCTCTTGCCGAGGAAAAGATGATCTACAAAGGTCCCACACAGCAGAATATTTGAAGGTTAGAGGGCCCTCTTGGGGATGCACACAGCATTCAAGCAGGGTTCACACAGCGTCCAACTCTTAAAATGCAACTTTGAGTTCTCGCTGTAAGAAAGACCCGGTTCATTTTTGACTTACTTTCAACTGATTATGAAACAGTCTTAATGTAATACTTGTGCCAATATATGATCTACATACGCAAGTAAAAGAGACCATACAGCGAGAATAATGACTATTTTTAAATAGTCTCTCAATGTCTGTCTTCCGTGCCACAGTTGACTAAAAACAATTTATAATGCAGTCACCATCGTTCATTAAATTATGCAATACTTCAGCCTCCTGTCACGAACAGATCCCAGTTGGATGTGTAAGGGCCTGAGGGGAAGGGTAGTGGCTGGCATCTACAATCCAGCCAGAAGGCTCCACCCACTCCTCGTCAGGAGAGCATTGAGATCAGGAAGAAACACACCTGATCCTGATCTCCTCGTCAGGGAGGTGAACGAAAGCCAAAGAGGGGGAACGGAGCAGAGAGACATGCGACAAGGGGAGATGAGATTAAGCCGGTAAATTGGCTAGCGGCCCGGCTGATGTAGTTTAGTCAGTGTAAAGAATTGCTAAAGCTCTGGACTGAGCTACGTTTGCAGATCTTTTGTGTTTAATTAAAAACCTTTAAAACCTGGAGAACTGACTCAGCCTGTGATTGCTGCGATGCCCCAACGTCTGTGTCCTCCGCACAGTCCTGTTACAGATGATTACATTAAATCATACATGTTCTATAATTTACTCTGGGAGTGGGAGGGAATATATGTAGCTAAATATTTTATCTACCTTTGTGACATTTTGTGAATGTTTTGTAAGGGATATTCAGCCGCAACATGTTTATGTTATTGCGTCCTCTCCATATACGTGCTTTGATATTTGGGTTTGATATTTAGTCTATTGTGCTAAATCTTCTGCCAGAAGACTTACGAATAATTCAACCATTTATATTATAAAGGGATTTTTATGGAAATTATGCTTATTAAATGACAAGCACACTATTGTTTTCTTGTAGAATGAGAGAGAACAGATAATGACGACCAACTTGTGGCTATTTCAGGTACAATTTAATCTTTCTAACTGTCAAATGCACATACAATGTTCAACATACAGTATGTGGGTGTGTTTGACAGTGAGGAAGTTTATAAAACGCTCTCTCTCTGCAGGAGTGGAATGACTACAGGCTTAGATGGGACCCGGAGAAGTACGAAGGAATCAAGAAACTACGAATACCATCCAAACACATCTGGCTTCCTGATATCGTGCTATACAACAAGTAAGCATGTTCATGTCATCCCACCAAAGAGAATTTGACCTGAAGTCATTGTAATAAAGTAATGCAATTACATTTACAGCATGTGTTTATGGGTGTTGGCCTTGAATGTATTACTGTATGGCATTAATAGAGCTAGTGTATATCATTTTATTGTAGTTAGAGAAACTAAAAACCAAAAATAAAACATGTTTCTCACTGGGAATTTTATAATTAAAATATTGCTAACTTTCTCTACCAAGCCAGTTTTTGGCAAAGGGGATTAGAAAGTACTTAATTAATGTCTACTTGTAATATTACTTCAGACATTCATGGGGAAGAGTTTGGGTTTGTCTGATTATTATCAAACCAATGAAGGGAGAAAAAAAGGTTTATAGTGCTGCCTTAAGAGTTAGCTGACTATAAATATATTTATGTGTTGATTGTAATTGTAGACTTTGAATCTATCAACTTTCTGATCTCACCTCTCACCCACAACCTCTCACAGTGCTGATGGCGTGTATGAGGTTTCCTTCTATTGCAATGCTGTGGTCTCCAACACAGGAGACATCTTCTGGCTTCCCCCGGCCATCTACAAGTCAGCCTGCGCCATCGAGGTGCAGAACTTCCCCTTCGACCAGCAGAACTGCACCCTCAAGTTCCGCTCCTGGACCTACGATTACACAGAAGTCGACCTGATCCTCCCAAGCGACTTTGCCAGCCGTGATGACTTTACGCCGAGTGGCGAGTGGGATATCGTCTCGCTTCCGGCGCGCAAAAACGAGGACCCCAATGACATCACCTACCTGGATATCACTTATGATTTTGTGATCAAGAGGAAGCCGCTGTTTTACACCATTAACCTGATCATCCCATGTGTGCTGATCACGTCGCTGGCTATCCTGGTGTTCTATCTGCCTTCAGATTGCGGGGAGAAGATGACGCTGTGCATCTCTGTGCTGCTGGCTCTCACTGTGTTCCTGCTGCTGATATCTAAGATAGTGCCACCTACCTCTCTCGCAGTGCCACTCATAGGTCAGTCATATTTATTTATATTTGTGTTATGCAGTGAAGGGTGTAAACTACTGAATTACTTACAGATGAGTCTTGGATTATTGGGAGTTAAATATCTAAAAATAATTTCAAAATATTTAAAGATCTGATTAAATGAATAGATGATGCACAAGTAACCTTTTTTGTATATCGTTCAAAGACACATTTTTAAACCAAATATAGTAATAATGTAAAAAATATAGTAAACATATCGTACATTCAGATTTTTCATGAAAAAAATCAAGACGGATAATACTTTTTTATTATTAAAAGTAGTGATGTGGAAATGTACAGTCTGTAAAAGTTGAGCCATATCGAAACTTTATTTGAGGCTTTTTTGTTCATGTTGGACATTATCCCCGCAATCATTTGAGACTCAGTGATTATTCAATTCCAGAGTAATGCTGTGTGCACAACAAAAGCATTGTGAATTTTTCAGATGCAAAGTCAATGCATAGATGCGAATGGTTGCAAACGATGCAAATTTCCACTGACGTGACTAACGCCAATGACATCTTTTTGTTTCTCTCTCAAAGGTAAATACTTGATGTTTACTATGGTGTTGGTCACTTTTTGTATTGTGACTAGCGTCTGTGTCCTCAATGTGCACCACCGCTCTCCATCCACCCACCACATGCCCGACTGGGTCAAACGCTTCTTCTTAGTCCGCCTCCCCACCTTCCTCTTCATGAGGCGTCCGGGATCTTCCAATGTCCAACGTGATAAAATCCGAAGGAAGTATGCAAACCGGAGTACCGTCGAGAAAAACAATTCCCTGAGCGGCACAGACAAGAGGCAGTATTCAAATGTCCGACTCGGTGGGATCCGAACAGATGCCGACTCTTTCTACGTGAACGAGGACTTGGCACACAAGTTTTGCTGGAAGGTGGACGACATCCCAGATGGGGGTGGTGGGTTTTCAGACTTCCGTAGGCCTTCGGCTGTTCAGTGGGATGCAGATGTGGAGGAGGCGGTGGACGGAGTAAGATACATTGCAGAACATATGAAGACTGAAGACGACGATGAAGGGGTGAGAAGACAAAGACACTCTGCACATTACAAACAAGTGTTGCAGCTATAATTGCTCCAAAAACTATTTCTTCATCAAGTAGCAGTTAAAATCACACCCTGATATGTATTTGGTGTCATTGAAGCTTCATAGACATTATTGTCATTGATGTTAAGCTTAAAGATTTAGCTCCTTGAGTTAGTTAGAAACGCTGTCACTGGCTGACTGTATTGTCTCCAGCTAGCTTGTATTAAAATGAGAAACCGATATAAGTGCTTTAATATGCACTTGCATACCATATTGTGTTATAAAACTGATGTTAAAATTAAATTTCTCAAGCAAAATAACTCTGCATCCTAGTCCCATGTCTTCTGCATGCGGGTAGGACGGACGGACAGAAGGACAATATTATTTGGTTTATAATTAGATGATAAGGAAAATTGCAATATCAAAGACCTTGTTTGACTGGTTGTTCGAGGTTGAGGACTATCCAATGTGTATAACGCAACATAACGCAGTCTCAAGTAATGTTGACTGAGCTGCTGCAGTTTAAGCATTTATGACCTGGCTTCTAACATTACATGGATTTTTCACACAGTAGGAAGTACTACAGTGCATGTCGTCATAAACGGGTCTTTTCAAACAACTTACGTAACTGTTAACCTCATAGACTAATATAACTAAATAAGGATGTGATCCGTGGACTACTACTGTCGGTAGTACAGTCATCGATTGGAGGAGGGGTCTTGCAAATATTCAGTTGTAAAATAGGTGGATTGTGAGCAAACAGACCTTCAGAGACGCCTCACAAGTTTACGTTCTTCTCGAGAGTAAAAACATGGTATTTCCCTGAATCTCTGTTCCTACAAACTTCCTTTATAGTCATGATTTGATCGGTGTTAACAATCTGTAACTTGTTGGTTTGGTTCCAGATCATAGAAGACTGGAAGTACGTGGCCATGGTGATAGACCGTCTGTTCCTGTGGATCTTCATCCTGGTGTGTCTGGTGGGAACTCTGGGGCTCTTCATGCAGCCGCTGTTCCAAAGCTATAACACACCAACAGCTGATGACACAGAGTGAGTCACACACACACACACACACCTTAAAACATACATTAAAGTACATCAAAAGTGCAACATATCTATTAACTTATGGAAAAACATATAATTTAAATGTCTGAAATATGAAAAAAATGACTGTATAGCCAATCAATGCTAATTTATACTTCATTTGATAACATGGTAAGTCACTTTGCAGTCTCCACAATTAACGCTTTCCAAGCAGTAAGAGAAAGTGTTGTCTTTCCAGATGAGATAATGGTGTGATTTCAACCTGTACTGTTGTTGTCTGATTGTTGATGCAGATTAATGGGCACACGGTTGAGATGCAGTATGGTAGAATCAAGTATATTGTTATTTATAAATAACGACATGTCTGAATCAGATGAAAAAATAGTTGATAATTGATTTGACATGTTTCATTTTGTTCTAAATTTTTTTAGAAATGTATGAACCAGAATCAATAAGCCAAAATCAATATGCAAAATCAGATAGATAATATCAAAATTATAGTCAAACATGAAGTAGTTATATTTGGTCATGCAAAAAAAAAAAGATGATCTTCACTTCGAAGACATCCTGGGTGCTGCCAGACACATAAATCATTGCATTCACGGAGCAGGTGTTCATTGCATGTCTTCTAATCTATTTCTATTTACTATTTTGTGTTTCTCTTTTTATAGGTATGGAGATTTCTAAGATTTGTTTTCCATGAGGTAGAAAATTGCCAAATAATCATCTGCCATAGAAGCTATAATTGAGAAGTTGTACCAGGTCTGGCTCTGATCTGATATACAGCCTAAGTAATGCTGCCAGCAACATTAACTTCCTTAACCTTAAGGTTAACCTCTGCACCACTGTTGATGTGAAAAATAAGACATTATACAATTCATTATTTACACATTACAATGGACCACAAGTTATCATGTTTTAAACCAAGCTTTATTGTAACAACGCAAGCACAATGTGTCCTATCCACCTTTTCTCTTCATAAAATGATGAATCCATCATCTCTTGCTCTGTTCTTCGTCATGTTCTGCTTCAGAGCATTGTGCCTCATCTCCACAATCCACCTCCCGAGCAGTGTTGCAATCATTATTTTGAAGAATGTGTATTCTCCTCTTTCTTGCTTTCTCTTTCTATCACTTGTTTGGTTTATTTATTATTTTCTCTCCTTTGTGCACCACTTCTCACTTTTAGCAGCACCAGGTTAGATATGATATTAAGAATAAATGTGACACTGACTGTATTGAATAAAAAGCTGTTCCTTCAGTCACATGTTCCTCAGGTTCTTCCTCAAATCTTTCTTTTCCTTAATCCAATAATGTTGCACAATTAACCCAATGCAAAATTAAATTACTGTCAAACATTTCCCCAATTAGTACAAGTGTAGTTTTTTGATTAATTTGATTGAAAACAATCATGCAATTAATCAGTTAAATGTTTTCAGCTTTGCTCAGCCCTAAATATTTGCATGCACACACTTTATGACTTCCATTTTTCTCACAAAACATCATATACAATCACAAGATGTAAAACAATTTATAAGCTCAGAAAATCTATGACTCTATCCTCATGTTGTCCCCAAAGACACTGTTATATGTATAAAGTAAAAAAGAGGGATTGAGGAATTAAAAAAAGGCAAAATACTATTATTGCTTCTGTGGATGTGATAACTGACGTTGTTAAAAGACTCGGCTGAGTCCTGACAGTGAGCGATAAAAGGAGGTGTTCAGCACTCAGGGGGCAGACGAGGTTGGCAGAAATTGGTACAAGTATTTTTATACACATCAAAAGTATAGTACGTATAAGTATAATGACACTAAAATGTCATATGTGTCATATTTTATCAGGATGACCTCAATCCCATTTTAAACTTCCCCAAACTCGTTTTCATTGGAGGACAAGCAGTTGTGTGTGTTTTGTGTCTGAGGTCTTGTAAATGTACGTGTAGGTGTCGCTTTAAAACACATATTTAGTCACCATACATGTGTTCCTTGTAAAATGTTATTAATGTTCATCTGCTTTATTGGTGAGATAAAATTAACCAATAACAAATTATGGAGACATTTTATTTTTTTCTGAAGTGGAAAAAAAAAAGGTTGAACCCGCATTCAGGGTCACATCCAGTTAATGGACATCCTGGTTGTTGTGTGTCTATGTGTGCGTATGAGAGAGCCTCATTCCTCACTCTGACAGAAGAGGAAATGTGCTCGACAGCACTAATGAGCGTTTGTTCCATTGCAGGCATGTGTGTGTGTGTGTGTGTGCCCGTGTGTTTGCGAGTGCATGTGCCCAAATTTGTGAACTCCATCTGCCAACCAAGAGGTAATATTAGGTGAAAATAACATCACCTTCCAACTGTTGGAAGCCTCTGAAGACCAATCACACTGTTTCTTCTGATGTACTACCACTAAATGAACACACACACATATAACACACTATGATACGATTTAACTGGCCTCAAATCCTTTATCTCAGCAAAAGTGAAAAGCTGATTCCTGAAGTCAGCACATCAGCAAAAATACTATGAGCCTCTGCTGCTGTGGACAGCTATCGACAAGACTTTTATTTACTGTGCTCCCTTTGGTTCGTGTGTGTGTGTGTGTGTGTCTGTGTGTGTGAGAGATGTATTTCACGTGCTCCACCTTATCAATATGAGGTTGACTGGAGCATAAAGGTGACAGATGTGATGTTGATGTGTCTGGGGGAAAGACAGAAGAGAACAAAACAGGCCAGCTGTCATACATAGTATAAGATTGTGTAATGTAAAGCTCTTATGTGCAATTTAACATTAGCTTATACGTATCCCGTAATCTAGTCAGCTGTAACACCTATGTGTCAAATGCGAATGCAAGTAGAAATCTAAAAGTAAGTAATGAATAAAGAGTTATGATCTAAACTGTAAAGGTATTTCAAATTACTAAAAGACCCAGTAGTTTAATAAAGGTAATGGGTACACAGTTGGCATAGCTAGCTAAATGTTATGAGTAATTAGTTGAAAGATTTCCCTAAAGGAAAGAAATGGAAAATGTAATGAATAGTTTAAAGGTAATACATAGGTGGAACAGATAGCTACATTTAACAGCTAAATAGTTATCAAAAAGTAATTGATAAATGGTTGAAACAACTTTCTGACAGGAAGTACAAATGCATATTTGACCAAAGCACCTAGCACTTAAGTGTTGCCATACAACAACAATGAAGTGATGTGAGTTGCTGCTTTCATTTCTCTTCCAACTGTGACCATGCTTTCTGAATGGTGTCACAGTCCTTCACAGAGCAGCACTTTTCCAGGACACTGCTTTTTAACTGATCTCTTTCCATCTCCTATTGGGTGTTACCTTCTGCAGCAACCTCCTTACCCCTCACCCATCGGATCTGTGCTGCAGCGTTAATTTAAGTGAAGCCAGCTTTTCAGATCAGCAGTTTTTGTCCAACACAAAATGGTCACACGAAGCCTTCTGTCCATTTGTTAAGGTACAGTAGCTCTGATGACGGAAGTGCACTTGTTCAATAGCTCACAGTGAAAGTCCAATAATTAGCTCTTTGGAAAATAAAGCACTGGTTTAAGCCAAATGTTTCTTGAAGGGGTCGTAAATAGACATAGGCTTAATGTAGAAATAGCTTGGTGAAAGAATTTGATTGGTGCATTGATGTAGACTCCATTACTTGTCATTTAGCTTTGCTGAAAATATTCATATCACAAAATTAGTTTAAGAAATTTTTTAAAAAAATGTTCCATTTGCCTTAAAGAAATAGTTTAAGAAAATGCTTTTCACCGCTCTTACCAAGAGTGAGCTGAGAATGTCCATCAGAAACCACTATGTTGAATATGAAGTTACAGCTTGTAGATAATTAGCTTAGCTTAGCATAACAATGGAACAGAAACTGGACATAATGCTGAGCAAACAGCTAGCCCAACTCTCTCCGAAGACACACACCTGTCGTCTAACACTAAGATGTTGTTTTTGCATTTTGTTTGGATTGTTTTACCTTTGGACAGAGCTTGATATTTTCCCTGTTTCCATTCTAAGCTAAGCTAAGGTAAGCAAAGCTAAGCTAACCATACCATACCCTTGCTGTGGCTTTGTAGTTAACTGACAAACTTGAGAGTGGTATCTATCTTTTCAGCTAACTGTAAATGTGAGAGAAAATAAAAAAAACATTTCTCCAAAATAGTGAACTATTCCTGTAGTATTCTCTATTATTTTACCTTCAACACAAATCTTCAACAAAGCTTTTACTATTTCATAGTTTTTCTTTAAATGTCCATTCATTGAAACGAAGCATCCAGTTCATGTAATTGTCAAATAATATTCTTCTTTTGGTTTCATCATTTTATCATTCAGACCACCACTTAATAGAATCTCCAGCACTCAAGTTTATCTGTTTCTTCATTAAACTTAGCAACATGACAGGATGCCTTAGGACGCACAACAACCATCATCGTCTGCCCTGTGATGTTTGCCAGGGTTAACAGAGGTCCGCATCATGGTGGATAATCCGGCTCCCTGCATAGCTAAAGTTTCCTAAGGTTGCTCTCTTAAATAGGCATGGTTTGTCGGGCACCCCTGCAGTTGTACAGAGGGCTTGTTCTGCTCCGTCTACCCGCACTGGAGCCTGAGGGCAGAAACACTGCTGCTCCTTCACACACACTCCACCAAAGCTGGACACGTGCCAGGCTCCATCTCTGTGGCCCATTCCTTCTTTCTCTTCCCTTTGTCAACCTCCATTTCCGTCCTCCTCATCTTCCTCCTCCTCCTTTTTTCTGCTCTTCCACTCCCTCACTCACCCCGCCCCTTTTCAGTCTGTTTTAAATTGCGTGTGGAGAAATGTGAACTAAAAATATGCCAGTGATAAACCCAATTATCTGTCCTTTTGCACGCTACACGCCCAAATAGCTTGGATTAGAACATGGGACCATGTGCCAAATACCAGCCTTCATTATGGATTTCTATGGGTTTGTAATTTAAGTAGTACAGTAATTTAACGACTGCTGTTTCCAGTGTGGAGCTACAAATCAACTGAACGCAGCATCCAGGCATACTGTAAGAAATTGAAATAGATTTTTTGATACAATTATTATTTTGGACTAGAGAAGTATGGTATCTTCTTCAGTGCAAACTAGCAGAGAGAGAGAAACAGCCAAGATAAAGTTGTGCCAGTGCAGCAGTAGGCTGCTCCCTGATGACCCTGCAGTATTACTACTTTGAGTTTTCACTGTGTTTGTGACTCCAGAAGATATCGCATGCTAAGCATGATGGCTTAAGTCAGCTTGTCCCACAGGATAACCCACTTTCAGCAGCACACTCTATTTGACCGCTGTGTGCGTCAGCTTGCATGTGTGTACACGTATGTGTGTGCTGTCTGAAGATGACCAGAAACGACACCAGCAAAGAAAAACGACCGACTTTTACGATAAAAAACTCTGAATATTTAACAGACTTATCCTTTCAGATATTTTACAGTCAGCGGAGCACCGATGCAATGCACTTAGCAGCTGCGTTTAAAGTTTGTCTTTTCAGTTAATTTTAGATATCCAAACATGGAAAAACTTCCCCAGTGTTAACAGTACATTTGGTGTCTAATTATAATCCTCTTCCTCTTCTGCCGCCACAGCGATGAATATAAGATATCCCGTTTAGCAGACAGTAATGAGTGCGATGCTCTCAGACGACACTTATGATGTACTAACAGAGGTTTGAGCTTGTTCAAGTATTCCTCTCGTCTGTGGCTCGAGTACATGAGTGTCAGATACCTCTTCCCTTGCTATCACAAGCTGTAACAGTTAAAGTATTGGCAGACTGGTGAGCTGTCACATTTATTTCAGGATTTATACCCATCAGTTTACGATCCCTGACTTGCGGTCTCCTCTCACGGATCCCTTTGGAGCTCCGTGATTTGCATGACTGTGAGTGTGTGCATGTGATATGTCACATATGGGGACAGATTTCAGGACTTCAACTAGTAATTTGGGGGTTTTATATATAATTTGGGGCAAACATTGGGGTTCCCTAATTTGATTTATTGCAGTTACATTCAGCATATATTGTGGACTAAATGCGGCAGACCATATGACATTTACTGTCACCGAAGGACTTCGTCTCGCAAGACAAGCATGTGTTTGTTTGTGTGTGTGTGTGTGTTCACTTCTGGCTTCAGTGTAAAATATGTTACCTGCTGCTGATGTAAATCCTCTCTATGTAGGTGTACTGCACACTTAGCGTGTGTTTAAAGATACACAACAGTACACTGACACTAGAGCTATATAATCATGGGCAGACTCAATCCAATTATGGCTTTCCTTAATCAGACAAATAACCACATGTGCTTGTGTAGGTGTCTGTATTTACTCTTTCACCTGCATTTATCTGTACGCATGTGCATTAAGCTGGTAATCTTCCATTCAAGAACAAGATTGCCCCTGTTGGCAGAGCTCTTAAGATGTTACGTTGACTCAACCAGATGTGTTGATATGATTTATTCAAAGTCTTTACTGAGGTTGCTTCTCTTGGTCTGAGTATACACTTCTTATGTGTGTTTGCTTCTTGTATTTTTTTAATTGCTTGAGAACACAATTGAAAGAAAAGATTGCTCGCAGGTAAATACTTAAGATGTAATGGTTGCAATTAAGTCCCCATTGAAGCAATAAAAAGCCATAGCCAACGTTTCTTGAGTACGCTATAAAAAGAAATATTCAACTGAGAAACCCAGCCCAGTGTTGCCAGCTCTTTTCCAATGAAAGTAGCTGGTAGCACTAGCAACAAAAGTAGCAAGTCACCTACACCAACACAAAATACAACAAACAGAGCTATTGTTAGCACTTACAGCTATTCTAATGATCGAGAAGCTAGTTCAAGGCAGATTAAACAAAGACCGGTAGCCTCACTACATGCATGAAGCTGAAATTATTGGACTGCGACAGTCACAGATACTGGCTTTTTAAAAAACATTGTTTTATTGTCAGAACATTTAACTCAATGATTGCTGTCAGGATGAACTGAGGTTTTTAACAAATACAACTCGTGTTTTTAAGAAGACTACCATCAGTATATACACAAACATACACAACAGAAGGAGCCATTGACGGTCACTGACATCACTCCCCGTACAGTTAATGGCCATCCTGCTTAACCGTTTCAGCGACAGACGCCCAGTTCCATTGTGATTGATTGAAACACATAATTTAGGCATAATTTTGCATTTGCTCAAACACTGCTCGAAAGATCTTGGGAAAAGTAACTTGTTTAAAAAAACTCCTATGGATGTATCTTTGGTATTCACTTTCCATAAGTCTGCATAGCAGTTTTATTTCACATTAATTCACATACAACTTTCTCATCTAGATTAAACACAGTTTCCTCCATATTCACTGATTCCTGACTGACTTTGCCTTACAGTTTTTTAATTAAAACATTATAAACACATTTACATTGTTATTCAACGACCAGAAAGAGGTCAGCAGATTGCAAAAGAAATGACTACATATGGACTGCAAGCACGGGCATATTAACAGCATTTTTTTTTTTTTTTAATGAAATCACAATTCTGTGATGCATGCAAAAATCCTGACCTACTTTTTTTTTTAGGAACCTAAGAAAACGTTTTGGGGGACACAGCTGTTGGCACTAAATAAAGTATGCATATAGAGTATTTGTCAAAACTGTATTAAATTTTCCGCTAATAACCTCATTTGATGAACTGAGGAAGTGTATTTATTGTAATATGATGGTATATTACACTTGTGTAATGCATTGCACCAGGGTGCAACTATTTGATTATTCTTTGATGAGTCTGACTGGTGTGATTTCCTGAATGCAGCTGCACTGAACCTGCCTGAAAATCATGCCTTCTGCTGTCCATATCACAACCATGACCTCTTTACTACTTTACCACCACTCTTATTTATTTTCCCACCGTATAAGGAAGATGTGAAATCCACCTTCCTGCCTCCTGGAAGCTTCCAGAAGCCTCTGATCACCTCCGCTCCATTAAACCCCACCTCAGTGAAGACGATCATGTCAGAGAGAATAAAAAAGGCCATCCAGATTTCATTACGCAGAGTTGAAAATAAAAGCACTTCTCTCAGGGTCAGGGATGTGGTGCAGATATGTGGATGTGAATAATTCACGATGGTCTAAAAGTTCTAGCGAGGGAGATATTTTTACATGTTGTGTTTCACTTCAAGCAGAAAGATGTGATTGTGTCAATAAGAGCAGGTGGGAGAAAGCTTGTTGGAGGCATGTGAGGTGAAAATAGACGGGCATCAGAAAGCTTGGAAAGGAAGAAATGTATTTAGCAAGTAAGAGTCAAATTGATTCTAAAAGAGGACTAAGAGGAAAATAAAGGTATTAAAGGGAGGTTCCAGATTGCTAAAGAATTAGTTTATTGTTTGGATGACGACTGAAAGGAGAGAGAACGCAAATGGAGAGATGACGCTGTGGAGCGAAAAGAGGATGACACTAATGGCTTTTGGGCTCTGTGCATCCAGCTTTTATGAAAAACATGAATTAAACATTGCCCAGGGCAGCGCAGCAGCACAGGCCATGGTACGTCACGCTAAACAATCCTGGCAGAAACATTGATTCTCACCTAGTTCCTCCTCTAAACCGCTTCACTAATAAGGCTGGCGATGACAAGCGTGTCGTGACGCCACATTGTGAGCTCAGCACTTGTCAGATGGTGACACCAGCAACAGCAAAAACACATTATCCCCACCATGTTTGTTCTGTTTCTCCTCATATCCTGTTTAAGCAGCGCTTACGATTATACTCGGTAAACTCCGCTCATTGCTAAAAATAAGAAAGAGAAGGAGAAATGCACAATGTTTTGATGGTTTTACTTGTGTTGAAACAAGGCGATACTGTTTGTTGTGACAACACTCAGATGTTGTTGTGAAGGTAGATTGTCTTTATACTTCGTAATTTTGCCTGAAGGTGAAGGGGAGGTCTTGCTATAAAGTGTGTCTGTCTGTGTGTGTGTGTGTGTGTGTGTGTGTGTGTGTGTGTGTGTGTGTGTGTGTGTGTGTGTGTGTGTGTGTGTGCATAAGCACTTGTGCAAACACACATATGCTGCATATACTAATAGGATATTTACATCACACGCCAAGTCTGGTAGAGTTTCACCGGAGGCAGTCGCCCTCTTACACCTACATATTGTGATGTGGTAATTGTTTCATCCAGTCTCATATTGCATTGTTTTCACCTTTGTAATTCATTTAAAATATTACAATACATTAAAACTAAATTGAATATGATTATTGGTGTATTAGATGGATGGCATGTGACTCAGTGATCTGTCAGTGTTCTTTATATGAGGGGATGAAGTATATACAAACCAGATGAAGATAACATGATTTAAACCAAATATTTGACAAAACAGTTCATGAAACTGAAACATCTTGTGCATTTTCAAGATCAGCTAGCCTACCAGGCATTAGCTAGCCTAGGCCATTAAAGTGACTGTTATTAGTATGTATCTTTCTAAAGCCACAGAACTCAGTCTGTAATGTGCCCAGTTTGCCTATTGTTTTATGGCTATGAACAATTAGAATAAAGCTGAATAAAATGTATCTTTCAGTTAAACAGAAGTTATTAAAGCAAGTGTTGTGATTGCAAAAATTCCAAAATCACAACATCTGTGTGTTTTTTTGTGTATGGTGTGCTTCCATAAGCAAGCAAGACAGACAGACAGACAGACAGACAGACAGACAGACAGACAGACAGACAGACAGACACACACACACACACACACACACACACACACACACACACACACACACACACGCACGCATTGAGTGTGTCTCGTCCACCCACTCACTGAAGGTGTTTATGTCGCATAGGTTCTGTTCAGCTCGGCTAAGCATTACTACCTTAATTGCTTGATGACGTCAAACCAGGCGTGGAAAATCGCAGGCTAAAATTAATCATAAGCAGCGCGATCTGGAGGCACCTGCGGAGCAAATAAAACGAGCAGCCTTCTCAATGAGACAGACACGACGTTTCAGAGCAGCTGAACTTTCCTCCTCAGCATAGCACAGTGCTGCAGTTTAGTGGCTGAGAAAAGAAACAGCATGCCACATGCTCTCTCTCTAATCTTAGATTTAGTAACGCAAACAGTCTGAAGTCATGCAAGGATAGTTTAACTCATCGTGACACACTGTCACGTGTTTCAAAGAGATGTTTCAACATCTACTACGCGTGCAATGCAACAAAGCTAATAAAACATGATTCTTAAATGAAGTAAGTGCACGTCAGGGCCAGCTGACTTCAGCACCACGGACAGCTCTGATTGAAACGTTGTTGGCACTGAAATCACCAGAATCGTTGTTTCCACACACAGCAGGCAGGACAACACGTCATTCAGTCCTGCATTTACCGTCACACGAAAACTTTCGGCCACGTCTCTATCAGATGGAGATCGGAGTATGAACACAGAGCAACTGCCCACGATTAAAATGTGTTTTAAATCAGACATTATTCTGTTTATTATTATTATTATTATTATTATTATTATTATCATTATTATTATTATTTACTGACCTTTTTACGACTCAGACACAAACAAATTCACGGGCATTTAAATGTTCGCTATTGTGAGTCAAGACTCTTTTACACGATCTTTGTTCTGTTTAAACCTAAAGAAAACTACGCCGTGGTAGTGCAACACTTGCCTGTAGTTTACTACACACCAGTGCCAAACATTTCTCCTGAAAATAGGCTCAATTTATATTGTGTTTATTTATGTTCTCTTCCTGTCATCCACGGAATCAAATTACGCCTTTTATCCTCCAGAGCAAGTCAGGGCGGCTCTTTCCTCCCCGCGCTGAGTCCGTATGGATGCGCCAGAGGAGCGCGCTGCACTCATAGGGGAGGGACGAGCGAAGTCAAGTTCGGATCAGATCAGGAAGGAGCGCACCGGCAGACAGACGGTACCCCGGGAGAGACACAGGTTTTCATGCCATTACACATTATTGATTTGGCTCATCGATTAAACAGACAGAGTTCCTTCAGAAGAAGAAAAAAGTGACGAGGATCCTCAAACGACACGGGGAGATGCAGCCGGCGGCGAGATGGACTTTGCTGCTTCTTCTCGCGGGTTGGATGGCGCAAGGTAAGTAGGGTGCAAGGTAGGAGTATAGGTCATGTCGATTTGATGCTTTCAAATTCGTATTTTATTTCAGATTCGTTGGGTTGAAATGAGAAGACGATGATACGCTGTGAGGTTTGTGCGCCAGGGACAAGAGAGTTAACTTGAAGATCATGATGGTTGAACGCTTTAAAAAAAGGATAATGATTACTTTTTCTAAGTATTCCCGCGGTGAAAGTCAGCAATTACGTTATTGAGTTTCCGTCCAGTGCGTTACAGCTAAAGAAGTTCCTCCCTCTTTAGATAGTCACCGATAATCAGTCCAATAACTTATTTTTTCAGTTTTGTTATAGTATATATATATATATATATATATATATATATATATACATATATATATATATATATATATATATATATATATATATATATATATATATATATATATATATATATATATATATATATATATATATATAAGTAACTAGAATATAAGTGTCCAAGGATTTAATGCAAAACTGTAAACTTCAGCCTCACGAATTCTAAGTTATTTCAAATGTGTATATATGTCGTCATGCTCGTGTCATAAACCTCATCCGTGACTTGGTTCCGTGTTAACTAGGCCAACAAAATGAAATGCGGAAGAATCCAAGAGATGAATTTTGATGAATGCAAATTTAGTTTTGAGGCGTGTGTCGCGATTTAGGGAAACCAAAACAGATTATAATTTGTTTACAGGGTCTGTTTTCCTGTCTACGACTGTTAAGAGAGTGTGTAGGGCACTATACTATTCAGACAGAGGGCAGAGGGCGGGTTTCAGGAAGGGAGATTGGCCGTCTGCAAGATTTTGATAAACACCTTTCTCATGTCACATGCGTCTGTGGATACGTCTTACAACCTTATTTCCTTTTATACTAATCATGGTATGAATCAAATGTTGTATCTACATTTGGTTTAGTGCGTTTGTTTCTCTGCTGCTTTATGATCATTGTGTGGTCATTTTATGTTATTTTTGGTGGATCTTTCATGTATCAACATGCTAATTTTTGGGGTACAAGTGGTGTTTAGCTTGATTCAGTTTAGTACGATTAAGTTAAGGTCAGGTGGGAGTCAATATTCTGGATGTCTTGGTGGTTGAGCTTTGGGCGAGCTAATATATATACATACATATTTGATATTTTATTTGTTAGATAAGGAAGAATAGGCAGCTTTGTCTGCATTCATTTGAAATTGATTGGATGAGGAAGGAAGAGAAGGACAGAGGGAGCAAGACATGATAATGGAAGGAAGGAGGGCAGGGAGGGGGAGCGAGGAAGGAAAGGAAGTAGGATGGGAGAGAGGGATTTGGTATTATTGAAATGCGCCCAGACTTAATCACTGTCCGCAGCTGAGGCAGAGAGCCATATGTGACCTGGAGCCATTCTGTGGAATAGATGCAGAGCCCGTAATTATGCCGCGGCATTTCAAAGCAGTAACGTAAACATTTACTCCAAAGGCATAAATATCTGCTATCTGATTTATGCGAGGTGGCAGATCGGCTCTTTTATGGTTTATCAGGCTCTACACACATTGATTGCATGCATGACCCTCTTGGCTGGGGGGTCTCTCTCTCTCTCTCTCTCTCTCTCTCTCTCTCTCTCTCTCTCTCTCTCTCTCTCTCTCTCTCTCTCTGTTTGTGTTTGTGTGTATGTGTGTTTCTCTCACTTCCTTATATTTTCAGAAGCCAAGTTTATACTTAAATTATGTGTACATGTTTGTGGAAAGTTGTGGCCCTGAATCTTAATATGTACGTGTAATGATGGACACACTGTTAAAGACACAGGCACTTCTGGGAATTAAGTGTCACTTGAGAACTAGCGAGCCTCCTGGTATTTACTAGAGGGGCATGTACAGTAATGTTAGCCCGCTGGCAGGCAAGCTGTAAGCTATGGTTGACATCTTCCAAACAATTACTCTGATGGTGAGGATGTTCACTAGTTTTTTGAGTATACATTTTCACAATTTCAAACACAATTTATAAATCTCAATGCACATTTCACAATCACTATACATTTAAGTACTCTCACCTATCCTATCATTTTACAAATTCACAAATCTGCAACCACTTACAAATTTGAGTACACTTACAATTCTCTGTATATAATTACAGATGTTTTACATCATTATAAATCTCAATACATCTACAGATAATTTGACACGTCCACCAATGTAAGACTTACAAATTCAAGAACACTGACACATCTCATTTTACTTTTACATATGTATTTGAACAATCACAAAATAAGCAGCTGACATTTGTAACAATACATACTTTTTCTAAAACTGTAATATTGCAAGGATTGCATTTCAGCAGAACATCAACCTAATAAGATCAAATCAAATAATATTATATTGAATATACTGTACTGGTCGTATGTGCCACATGTTATGAACACATTATAAATATTTGTTTTGCTATATCAACTTGTGTCAACTAAATTGAGATTAACCTTTTCTGGTTATGTTCAGGCAATCCAAAGTACTAAAGTACTAAAGTAAGTACTAAAGTTAAGGTGAAAGAAAGATTGTAGTCTCGATTAAATGTTGAAAAAGCACTGATATGGATTCGAGGAAACATTGCTAATGAATGTAATCATGGCAGCAATTGTGTTTCCTCTGGAACATATTTTTTAGAGCAAGTTAGTAGACTATAAACATGCTTTCCACATCTGGCCAGTAAACAGAGTTGCACTTTGTTTGGAAATTTACCACTACCAGACAATACTCTAACTGTAGCATTTCTCTTAAATGCTGATTACAGTTTGCGATTGCTCTGATCAACATTTATCAGAACCCACAGGTAAACTATGACATCACATATGTTTTTTGGGCTGTGTGTTGGGAAATGTTGGCAAACAGAGGGCTGATGTGACCATACAGTAAGCTACACTTTTAGCCTCATACACATCTACAACAACTGATGTACATAGAGGTCCCCATGCACACAAGTAAATAGTATGTACACACATGTAGCATTCATGTGGCTACTATAAGGTATTGTATCAGCCTGTAGGTATAATCATGACGCTGTCCCTTGTTTTGACATGGAAGCTGCTCTCTCAATATATTTGAATACATGACTGATGATCCAATCAGTGAACTGTGTGTGTGTGTGTGTGTGTGTGTGTGTGTGTATGTGTATGTGTGTGTGTGTGTGTGTGTAGGTGCGTGGTAACAAGGCTTATATCACAGTAACATTTATAGAGCGGAACACAGAGCAAAAGGGGCGTGGCTAAACACAAACTGAGTCACAGATAAATGTGTGGAGAACAGCTCACACTGCAATGCCCGCTTCACAACACTGTCGTCCGCACTTTTTTATGAACATCCATCTTATCATTTTATTTTACCATTTAATGCATAAAGTGTTGGAGCGTTTAATTTCCACAAAACACACATCCAGTTTAATATGTTTTTTAAATATATATGCCAACACAGGTTTTACTTTTAACACTTTTTATACCGGAGGATCTAAGGCTGCAAGTTGACTCATATGCTGTTAGCATTTCACTAATGTACTCCAGGGCCAGACCCAGGCAGCCCTTAAAAGTGATCAATAAAATCTTAAAATCAATTCTAAAACCAACTGGAAGCCAGTGGATAGAGGCCAGAAAAGGGAAAATGCGATGTTGTCTGTTAAAACCAGTAAGAAGCCTAGCTGCTGCATTTTGGACTCGTTGGAGGCAGGAGATAGATTGTCTGGGGAGTGAGGATAGACGACACTTCCTCAACCCTCTACTAATAATTTGGCCACTTGCGGGCTTCACTTACACCCAATCACCAGCAAAACTGTACATCACTAAATGAGAAATGTATTGTTGAGATATTGAACGACAAAGGCTGAATGACTATCTTATATGAAACATATTCAAATTCATGATACCCACTTTTTGGTGAACAAGCATTGAGTCAAAGATGTGCAATTTCTATTTGATCTGCTCATTTTGAACGAGAAAAAGTTCATTTTCTTTCCATAAAAATGAAAATATGTTAGAGCACTGCGCAGCTCATGGCAAAAATATTTACTCCTTTACACAGTGTTTACCATACAAACACTGTGCATGATTAGGATATTAAAACCAAAACACACTTTCTCTTTCACCCTCATCTCTCTCTCGTCTTTTCGCTCTCACTCTCCTTTAAAAGCATTTGCATGCTCAGGGGAGAATGAAGGCTAAATGGCTCCCTAACAGTATCCTCTCAAACAGCCCATAAAATGGTCTCTTCCTCTCCATCACTCATTCTCTGTCCTTCACACTCTATCCATTTTCCCCCTCTTGCTTCACCTCACACTCGCTCTTCATCATCGTCCTCATCTTTTTCTAGTTGGGTTGACCTCCGACCCTCTTGTCTTGGGTGCATTAGATATCTCACGGGATCTATATTTTAATGAACTTGCTTTCTAAGTGTTTTTTGACAGATTCTGCATAGCTAGTTGAATAATTGATACTTTAACAGTTGAGTATATTATTTCTACATGCTGCTGGGTTTACTCTGAGCTCAAAAACTCCTCTCTCGCCCTCTATCATGAACTGCAGCTGGCTTTTTTCTTTTCCTGATTCAAAAAAAGGAGTTCAATTGGAAACATAAGCTCAACCATTATCTATACCTCTATGACAAAAAAAATAGATATACATAATACAAACTTCTTAATATGTTTGAATTATTAATATTTTATGACATAGGTAGTTAATGAGTATACATATGTCCATGCACTAGTCAGGAAATCAATGACATAAGAATAGCACATGGTTGATATGACAGAACAGAAACATGTGCAAAACAATTGTTAAAATTAAAATCAGAATTAGGAAGTGCCCGTTGAAAACATGTATGTTCAAAAGAGGCTTCATGCTTGAACTCTCTCTCTCTCTCTCTCTCTCTCTCTCTCTCTCTCTCTCTCTCTCTCTCTCTCTCTCTCTCTCTCTCTGGAGACAACTCATTTAAACAATTTCACACTCAACACCCTGAATGGCTCGGTAAAGGAATGTCTAATTCCTTACCCATTAACTACATGCCATAACCTGGTGATAAATTAAAAGGTTCAAAATTGCATTCTTGGGTATTGATCTATACACCTGCCATGACACACATAGTAGTTACGTCGAAGACCCAATTTGGTCTATACACGGTCATGAATCACCCAAGTAATACACAGTATGGGTAGACATTTTCTGCTCGGTTGGGAATAGCTAACTAAAACAGCTAACCAAAAAAGCTCTATATTCATGATGTTTTATTATGTTATTAGTGAGCTATTTTACAACTTACGAAAGGCACCCAAAGCACTTTCAAAATATGTAACTCAACTGTGCATTTCTACTTCAGAGGCTTCAGATGGCGTGGGTCGGGCTTGTTGTCAACGAGAACTTAACCACAGATGAGCGCAGTGCAGCGGCCATAAGTTAGCCAGTGGGACACAAGAAGAGGAAGCACAGGAGACTAAGCTGTGTTATGCAGCCTGTGGCAATGTTTTATGTGTTATAAGTCAGTATGGCAACATTTGTATTGGCGTTTACATTATTTAAAATTTATTGTATGGAGTTGTGCTGACAGAGCGGCATTGTTCAGCTTGTGCTTGTTGACTCCAGGGAAGTGAAGAAAGGTTTGATTGCAATGTTATCAACCATTGCTACAGTGTTATAGTATAGTGTTGGCAGGCTGTTCAGCATCCAGCAGCCAAGGTAAACTACAGTGAATGAGCTGCTGTCTGCCTGCAGCAGGTGACATGCTGGACTGGGCATTGATGCTCCGCCTCCGCTGCTCCACAGAGCGCTGTTTGCTTGTTTTTCTTTTTTTATTAATATTTAATGTGTCAAATGTTGTGTTCTGTGTCACGGACATGCTCAAAATTGTGGCTCACATTAGAGCAGATGCAAACAGTCTAACCAGTTTTAGAAACCTCTTCTTCAATGCAGAGTGTCTCTACTACAGAGCCATGTACTCTCTACAAGCTCTATAGATACAGTCGGTCTAATAGCGGTCAGAGCATCATGTGGGAGGGGTTTAGTGAACCGCTAATTTAAAAATTGTGTCACGCTTATTTAGTTGGTAGTGATGGATAGCAAGATGCATTTAAATCTTGATTAATTGACAAATGAAACATTTGTAAATGTTGGTTTTATTTCTGCATCACGGAATCGATCATATGTACTGGTATTGAGAGCTTTGTCTACCAAAGGCCCATTCTTTCTTCTTTGCGTTCTACTTTGTTTCTCATCCCTTTCCCATTTTACCACATAATATGCTAATCCTAGCATGATGAAAGCAGCCAGGGAAACATGTCAAATGAGATTGGTTGACTAATGAGAGAGGGGTGGGAGGGGGGTGGGGGCGTGACAAATCCAGATGAAAGTGGGTAAATCTGTTGCTCATTTTCCTTCATAATGGTTCTTTTATGATTTTAAACGTGAAATGTATCTGACTATGTTAAATGTGTCCATGCGTGTGTGTGCATTTGTGTGTGTGTGCGGATCCTGCTTTCATCAAAGAGCTGGTGAAGTAAGTGGACGTGTAACAGAGAGCAGCTCTGCCTTTATAAAAACACCATACAAGTCCATTTCAGTCTATCGAATTTCTCCACTTCTTTTATCTTCTAATTAAAATGACCCTTTTCCATCTTTCCTTCCTCGCTTCTTTTCTATTGTATAAATAAAACATTTTTGCCAAAAATGAATTAGATGTGTTTTGGTCCCATGCTCCTTTTGAACTCTATTTAGCATAGCATTTGCACATGCTATGCAGCTATTAGACAGACGCTATGAGGCATGGATTCTCATAATCTTCTGAGTGACATTTTAAGAAGGCTTTGCTTTCAGTCTCCTCTCTTCTCCTCTCCTTGTCGCTGTGTTTTCTTTTTCCCCCTGTCATTCTCTCCAGGGGGCTGTCATCAGAAGTTCAGAACCAGCTGGGTTTTTGGTGTAATTGTTGTCTGTGTGAATAGGGTTATTGCTTGCCTTTGAGTAGAGGATCTTGATTTAATAGGGTCAACACAGTTTCATCTTTAGAAGTCCATTTTAATTAAGATATTTCGCTCATCTATCCTACACAGTTTGTCTGTTTTTTGTCACATGTGGCTATATTTAAAACGAGTTCAGAGGGTAACAACTGAAGTATACCTCAAGGAAAAATCTGCTCTTTGAGTTGTGCAAAGTTCGAAAGAGTCGACATTGTCTTTGTGCTTCCCATATTTATTTGTCTTTGTTTGTTGTCTTATTTGTTTGTTGTCTTATTTGTTGTTGTTTTTTCTTGCTGTCTTTATCTCTTTTGCACGGTCCGTCTCACGTGCATCTCTATCCTACATCCTCGCCTCCATCCAACAACCTTGCGAGCAGCCCAAATGAGAAGAATGTGGGATTGATCTAGATATTTCTCAGGGTGATGGGGCGAGAGCTGTGTAGCTGCGTGAGCACATTTGGAGCACTGGGGGTCTTGAAGGAGGAAGAGTGGGTGATCACCTTCACAAATGGCAGCAGTATGTTTAGTTGTGACTCAGTTGGCCTCAGAGCAGCAAACTGTGTGGGGAACCTTCAACTTGTCGCTTTGATATGGTTCGCTCTGAAAATGTTTGTGGATTTCACAAGAAACACAAACAGGTTTATCTTGGTAAAGTGTGCAGTTGCACTCTTATTTTATGTCATGACTAGTGTCATGGTTTATTTACTCTCACCATATGTCATGGTTTGTTTTATCTTTTAACTTTGTCTTTTTATATCCCTGTTGTCACACCTGACTCTAATTAGTTAATTTGTTCCTTGTGTATTTAGTCTATGTGTTACCATGGTTCAGTTGTCTGCTCGTAGCCTGTTTCTACAGTACAGTCTCACTCATGTTGTTTAGTTTTAGTCAATGTTTAGCACTCTTACATTTTTGGATGGTCTCATGTTGCCCTTAGTTTTTTACAGGATTATTAACAGGAAACATAGGCTTGTCGGTGCATCCTGGCTCTACACGTTACACGTTGGCCAAGCAATGGTTGAGGAGGTGTGACTAGGTTAAGCCATGTGTAAGTAATTCAGATGCAGGCGTTCAGCGTTTTAACACTCAGCGAGCAGACTGGTCTCATCCAGCATTCGTTGCAATATATCTAACAACAAATTATGCGCTGTAATTCATAGATATTTCACGATCGCTGTTAAAGAAAAATAATAAATTTAAAGTTGCTACATTTTGAATTCAAATAATAACATACCATTGTTACGTCAGCCAGAAAGTGCAGTGTATTCATACCAAATAACACTGAGTATATTCCTGAGAGAAACATAAATGACAATAGAGAATTAGGAAAAGCACAGAAAATAAGCAGCATCCTCTTCTCAATTTTTCACCTCGGCTAAAAAGAAAAAGAAGAACGTTCAGCACTTCATCTCCTGTCCTCAGGCTGCAGTCTTCAACTTCTCTGCACTAAGTTAAAATTGCTTGCCATGCATTTTCCACGATGTAGACATGCTGATATTGTGCCTCAGACCTTTGAGGCTCCTACCTAGATGATTAGTGAATAAGACCCTTCATAAATTGGTTATATGTACACGACTTGAGCCGCAGTCCAACCAGACATTTAGCTATTAGATAAGTTATAATACATCATGAACACCCTAAATTGCTCACACGGAGAGAAGAACACAATATTTATTGAGCTTGAATTAAATTTCATAGATGTATAGCCCCTGCCCATAACTAAACAGACAGCATTACTATTGGCGCTTTTAATGCAATACTTGTAACATTTAGCGTGGACGTCCCTGATTTGTGCTTCCTTACTTAACAGCTTTCAGCGCTCTGACTCATTTAAAGCGGCCCGATCCCACAAAGAAACACCCAAAAAGTTAAGTCTTTAAAGTAGACTCTGATGATATAAGCAGAGAAGTTATAATCCTAAGAGACTTCCTTATAGACGATTCATCAGATGTCATTAAACTTTCATCTGCAAACTTAAAAGACATTTTAATGTGATGTTGCATCATAACTGATAGAGACTGACAAGGTATAGTTCTCCCTTAGTTTTCTGATTATTTGGCATCGCCAGTATTAGCCTCTGAGAAGTATATGATTTCTTTGAGACAATTATAATTATAATTTGTTTTCCCTTTCAAAGTCTTCTGCTCTTCTTATTCACAGTCACGTATTCAGTCACTGACCAGTGTGTTTGCGCCTCTCCTCTTTGTCTTTGTGCCCTTTCTGCCTGTCCAGACTGCTTTTCATCCAAGGCAGAGGACCGGCTCTTCAGGAAACTGTTCAGAAGATATAACCAGTTCATCAGACCAGTGGAGAATGTCTCTGACCCTGTCACTGTGAAATTCGAGGTCTCCATCTCACAGTTGGTCAAAGTTGTAAGCTTTAATCACCTTTGCACATTAACTTCATACCTTTCTTAATATTTTGTTTTATAAGTGTGTAGGAGCAAAGTATGTAATCCAAATGTTGACTAATAGCAACCTTCCAACAGTAAATGTGTGAACTGAGACGTCTTTCAACGAGCACCTTGATCATATTTCATACCTTTGATACAGAAAAGGCAAAAGATAAGCTGCGGAACGAGAGAAGTGAAAGCAGAAAGTGAATACGGTCTTTATTTAGTCTGTTCAATTTCACGGATTGTGAAAATGTCACACAGTGTTGTTATACACTGCTGTTTTGCTTTGGCAATGTTAAGTTTAAATCGGTGGGGGATGGTGAGGGTGTGTGTGGTGGGGTTGCACATCCCCCGGTGAAAATAGGTTTTCAGCTCAAAATGGAAATCCTCAGATTAAGGGGAAATTGCCTGCAGGAACCTTTTTCAGACTGGACAGATATATAGCTATATCTGCTTGCTCGGCAAGGTGAGATCAATCTAAAGGTGAGTGTGTGGATGTGCACTGAGCGAATCTATGTGTGTGGCTGTGCGCATAGTTTCACATATCTGCTTGTACATAGTGTTTTTAGCTGATATATTTTTGTATGTGGTTTATGTGGAATTCAGAGAATCACAGGACTGAAAATCAAACTGAATTCGAGTCAGAAAGGTAGAAAGGTGAAAGGTTGAGAGGAAGTGACATCTGTAACCTCTCCATGTATTATTAACTAACTCACTGTCGACCTTTTCAGCTAATCAACTCAGCTCTAGAGGACAAAGATTAGAAGACAAATTCCATTTATTTTTTTAAAAGTTTGTAAATTATTTTTCCTGGCTATATTTGTCTATTATTTTCTTTTAGAACTCAAAATGTCGTAGACTTTGCTTGTGGTTACTTGATGTGATACAACAACAACAACAACACACAGACACACAGTTCTGCACGTTAACGAGCTCTCTTCGTTCTCTTTGTCTTTGTAGGATGAGGTGAATCAGATAATGGAAACAAATTTATGGCTCAGACATGTAAGTACACGCAATCACACAATCACACACACACACACACACACACACACACACACACACACACACACACACACACACACACACAAACACATATCTTCAATATATATTTAAACGCATCAGCTAAGAATCAGTGTCAGCATTATGGTTAGTCACGCTCTGTCTCTTAGCAGATTCATAGACATGGGCCCTGAACTCCAGACCTCCCACAGCCCAGTTTTATCTTTCCTCCAAGCTGCCTGACACCGTTAAATTCTTTTTTTTTTAAAACCCATATCATTTAAGCTTTAATTCATCATAAACATAGAGATGTAGCCCTTTTAAGTCAGTGACTAATTGAGGCCAAACAGCTGTTATATGCTGATGCAATTCAATAGTGGCTAAGATGATACTTGGATCTTTCAAGCTTTCAAATTAAAAAGCATTAAAAGGTCTGTATAGGATGATCTTATTGGTAATGGCTGAGCTGTTTATTTATTACAAGGCATCACTAATGAGAAGCTGTGTAAACACCACAGACACTGATACAGATTTTGATTCGCAGCCAGTGGTTTTACAGTGTTAGCCATTTTAGAAAGCCCCCCTTGATGCATTCCTTGCATCTGTTCTGCAGTGACACTGCAGGGGTTTCCTTCTGTACCAGCAGACAGTGTTTCTAAAAACAAGCTCCATTGAATACTTTTATGAAAAGGATAAGAGCATTTTAAACAGTAAAAGATAGATTCCTATTCCTATTACAGTGTTTTAGCTAATACAGAGTGTCAGGGCTGGCTTTTTGTATGTATTTCATTGCTTTTGAATTTTAGGTTGATACTTGGTTGTTAATCAATCTACGGAGATCAAACTTGGTTGCATCATTGGTTGATACAGACCCTCTCACCACCATTTAAAATGATAAGGAATTAAGTATTGTTACAACTAATTTCACTAATTATAACTGAGAGATGCAAAATATAATTAATTTCATCTGGTGTATCCTTTTTTTAATGTAGCAAGATTAATACTAATACATTACATACATTTGAAGAAGTATAACTACAACTCAAACCTGAGGAAAATATGAGAAAATCCACATCCTATTTTGCTAATGATAGTTCTATTATTATGATTATGATTATGATTATGATTATTATTATTATTATTATTTTGCTTCCATTTTGCTTAAGTTTATTAGTTTGTGAAAACTCACATAGTTGATTATTGTTACACTTAACATAAACAACTGCATGCTTCTCATGCTGTCATGATCATAGAAAGTAAATGTAGGATGATTAATTTTTGTAAGCAATAAGCCATAAAACTTAACATATCAGGAACTACATCTCCAGCCAATGATATTGTAAACTCCCTGGATAGATGAAAAAGCCAGTGTAGCATGATGTGGTTAATTAAATAGCTCCCAGGTCATAGCAGAATATTAATCCAGCCTTGCTAATGAATGAATTATTCTTGAATGCAATGCAAATAGCCAAGACTAATGGATTTATGCATCATGAAACATTACCCACAGGTATATGTGAATCAACTGCAGTCAGTGTTCTGTCAGTGAGCTATTTACTCATATATGTCCCTCCTCTTTGAACTGCTCTTCATTCTGATGTATTGAAGATGTGTTATTATGTGCTTACTGAAGCATTGTGGCTCTTTTACCAGAAGGAAATGCATCAAACAACTACACATTTGTTTGATTTTCTGTGAAAAAGCAGTGAACACGCGAATGTTCCTGTCAATAAACATTAGACTTTTTGCTCCATTATCTTTCTCTGGCTCTGCTGTAATCCATCAAAGGAAGTAATGACTGCAGTATACATATGCATTTCAAAATATCCCCATGAAAGGGAATGTCTGAAGTGACTAATACTGTCTTCAGTGTACAATGCAAAAAAAAAACAGATGGTTGCTCCCCACCATAATTTAAATGCTTTTCTCTTCTTCTCTTTTAGATTTGGAATGACTACAAGCTGCGATGGATGCCGGCGGAGTTTGACGGGATTCAGTTCATTAGAGTTCCATCGAACAAGATCTGGAGACCCGACATTGTGCTCTACAACAAGTGAGACTCATCATATTTATCATTAGTTTGTTGTTTAGTTTGTTTAGCTAACTGCAACTCATTACCCCCTCTGCAGTTCCTCTCCGCTCTATGGAGCGTTTGAGCTTCTTCAAGCTCATTATTTTGGTTTCAATGGCCCGCAACCTCACTACTTTTTTTTTTTTTCACCGCTCTTGTCAACCTTTTTTTCCAGCAGCAGCAAACTAGTTGGTGAACATAGTGGAACATTTGGCAGCTAAGGAGCCATGTGTTTCCCTCAGGCTTTGGTAGAGACCAAAACAGAGCTAAAATGGAAAACAATATTGGACTTTCATTCATTCAGTAACGAGAAGCCAACTCCAAATGAATGCTAATGCTGCTATGTGTCTGTACATGTGTTAATAGGCTATTCAGCAGTCTAAGTGCTGGCCAGTGTTGCCTCATATAGTCACAGAATCGCCTAACCATTATTTAACCACTATTTCGACAAATTAAACTACAGCTTTTCCGTAGCGATGACAGATCTGAAACAACATGTGAATCATTTTGTAAAAAACTGTTTTATCCTTTCAGCACGAGAACTTGTGTTAGTATCCTCATCAAAATATTAAATAAATTACAAAATCCTTTGAAGCACAATATATCTCCTCTTATATCTCCAGCTGCTGTACTATTCAACAGAGTGGACTTTATTATTTTTTACCTGGGTAGTTACACTGAATACACCACCAGCATATTATTCAGGGTCAGGTTGTGCTCTGATCTGGTCTTTCAAAGTATTAAGTAGTCACTTTGTATTTACGGTAATGTATAATGCAGTTTCATTGGCTTCTGTCTTTTAATCCTAGTAATATATTTCATACCTTCATAACCTAACCTTTTATCTTCTCCTTTCTTGTGTTTCTCGCTTTCATTCTCTCCCCACCCTTCCTCCCATTGTTTGACATCTCTGCCTCCATCTAACCTTTGTGTGCTAATCAAAACCCACATATGCTTGTATCATTATCTCCTCATGTCCTCTCTGCCATGGGTCTACTTCAAACTACACACACACACACACACACACACACACACACACACACACACACACACACACACACACACACACACACACACACAAATCATATACAGCGCTGTAGGTGATTTCCTGGTGGAAGATAAGACCAAGGCTCTACTGAAGTTTGATGGTACCATAACCTGGGTTCCTCCAGCTATTTTCAAATCCTCCTGCCCCATGGACATCACCTACTTCCCCTTCGACTATCAGAACTGCTCCATGAAGTTCGGCTCCTGGACTTATGATAAAGCCAAGATTGACCTGGTACTTATTGGGTCTAAGGTCAGTGTTTGTGACTGTGTTTGAGTTTGACATAACTATCAGCTATTTTATTATTTTTCTTTCTTTCTTGTCTTATCTTTCAGACAAGAAAGGTCATTGCTGACACTAATCCATATAGATACTGCATGTATTTAATGTCAATGTTGCACTGATCACAACAATTAACTTAACAGCCTGTGAAAACAGTTCTATAATGTCTTCTGTAACATGGGAAGGATATCTCTCCAGTCTTGAGGAAATAACCCTAGTGACATGTTGACCATCAGGATTACCATCATTAGGGTTACCGTTAGCAAACACTGGACAGGACTGGCAAACAAACTTTTACCATTAAGTGTCCACTTGATTTAGCAACCTCTTAATCATAGCTCAGAAGAGCCTCATAGGTCAGCCCACCTTATGTGAGCCTTGGTCGAAGTTGGCACTAACCTCATTATAGTGTAATCAGCAGGTGTCAAGCAAGACACAAAAACGTGGCTTGGGAGTTGTAGCATGTATACACCAACAGTTTGAACTGTACACACACACACACACACACACACACACACTGCTGTAATGTTAGTGTCAATATCATACTCATGATCACACTCATGCTCTCTCTCTCTCTCCCTCTCTTTCTCTCTCCCTCTTTCTTCAACTGCACACTTGCTGAAATAATGCGCCGCCGGGCTTGCAAAACACTGACTGGCAAAAACCTCTCTTGTCTTGTCGCTCCAAAAAACATATGAATTTCCTAGTAAACAAACACAACTTGTCACAAGCGCCTCTTCTCCCTGAAATTGAATTTCCTTCATGCTGCCGGCGCTGCCTGGAAGTACATTGTGAGCAGTCTGTTAGACACTAGCGTCTCCGTAAGTCATTTTATAAACAAACATGATATTATGTCTACCATGTTGTTTATTACTATTCCAATACAAGATGAATTTAGTGCTGTGGCTCCGACTGCACAAGTTGCTGATGTAAGCTACATGTTCAGTTTTCCAGAATGTGTCATCCTGACAAACACCGGTTCAGTCAGTTTGCATGAAATCAAGCTGATGTCGGTGTTGACACCAGATTGGCAGAACAGGGATTCATCCTAACTCTAATCTCTAATTCAGGTTGCATGCAGTGTTTAATGAAGGCTGTTAGTGAGTTGTAATATGCATTTATTTTAAGTGCTACAACTTTGTGAAAGTGCAATAAATTGCAGGAGTTCCCCTTTTAACATCTTTTAACATTGTGTGTTTTGAATTTAGATCCAGCAAGAAGAGTTATGAGAGTAAAATTCAATTTAAAAGGAAGACTGGGAGCACAACCGTTCTGGAGTTTAACAATTTTGTTTTTTGTTTACTTAGAGGGACTATGGTGGATAATTAGCGACTACTCATTGTCCTCTTCACTTCCGATTATTGTACAACTTCCTGTGCTGTTAGGGGCCGTTCACATCACAAAACGGCCTTATTTACTGTCGACTCAAACCATGTGAGGGATAATTTCCAAGATGACTAATTTTTCAGTGATCAGCATCTTCTTGCAGTGACATACAGTATGTTGGGTCCATGTGGACATGAAACTCAGGTGAAAATCTGTTTCAATTTGTTTTGCACGTTCTAACAAATTCATATCATCAGCAGGAAAAAAATATTGTAAAAACCAAGTCCATGAGCCTTATATGTATTGTACTGATCAAAAGGGACCTTTAAGACCGGTAAGCAGACCCCGAATGCTGTTCTGGCATTAAATCAATGCATTGTTTGATTCTAAGATCTTTATCCATAGGTGAATCTGAAAGACTTCTGGGAGAGCGGAGAATGGGAAATCATTGACGCTCCGGGCTACAAGCATGATATCAAGTACAACTGCTGTGAGGAGATCTACCCAGACATCACCTACTCCTTCTACATTCGGCGCCTGCCCCTCTTTTACACCATCAACCTCATCATCCCCTGCCTCCTCATCTCTTTCCTCACAGTGCTGGTTTTCTATCTCCCGTCCGACTGTGGAGAGAAGGTCACGCTCTGTATCTCCGTCCTGCTCTCCCTCACTGTGTTCCTGCTCGTTATCACCGAGACCATCCCCTCCACTTCGCTGGTCATCCCGCTCATTGGAGAGTACCTGCTCTTTACAATGATCTTCGTCACACTCAGCATCGTCATCACCGTGTTTGTGCTAAATGTACATTACCGCACACCAATGACCCACACGATGCCGGATTGGGTGCGCTCTGTGTTTCTCAAAGTGTTGCCGAGGATTATGCTGATGCGGAGACCGATTGACGAAGACAGCAAGCAAGGGGGGTTGGATATCAGTGGGGAGGCAGGAGGAGCTGGAGGGGGAGGAGGAGGCGGAGGAGGGAAAGGAGGGAAAGGAGGAAAAGGAGGGAAGAAACGAAAGAATAGCTTGATACAGGTAAGGCATCCCAATCCCTAAACATCTATAATCCACAGAAAGTTTAACGTGTTACCCTCGGCCACATCATTTTATTAAGGCTAACTAGGCTAGGCAGTTGTTATTGAAAAGTCTACACTTTTAGGCAATCTCAACTGGAAGTCATTTATGTTGTCCACATGAAAAGACAGACATATTTGTATTAACAAATATGTAACTATAATCACAATCCTTCAGTTGGGCAAGTGTCACATGTCCAATGGGAATGTCCAAACATTTTAAGTTATTTCCAGAGCTGTCCAGTTCCTTTCTGCTTCTATCAATGATAAGGAAGAGGTACATGGCCTTTGACAAGTCTACTTATAGAGTTAATTCTGCAGCTGCAGCTCTGAAAGACAATTCAATATTAAATCTAGAATTGAATCAATTGTGTTTCAGCTCTGGTACAGGGAACCATCACAGTGGTCCTTGATCTAGCTTAAGAGCAACTAGGGGAAGTAACTGAACCACCCTACAGTAATACACAAAATGTATTTCTGTTCAAAATGTAGTCCTCCTTCTGGGAATCAACTCTTGGATTCCCTCCACGAGAGAGTGTTTCTAACAATGTGATAGCTTGCTTGTCAGACCATAGAGCAGTCTTCTATCTTTGAGTGCTCTCCTAAAAACCCTTTGGAATCTATAGCTGCGTGTTTCCTGCAAGTAGTGCCAGGTGAATCCACTAAAAACCTCTTCTCTACTGGTAAAGCATTTTAACAGCGTTCTCTCACACACAGTGTTGTTATTGAATCATACTGTAGGTACATCGAGAGCTCAGAGGAAGCAACATAAATTAAACAAAACGTTTTAACCTACACAACACTGGAAACATCTACTTCATATCACCTTGTTAATGTTGCACTTGCTGTACAGATGTCCCAGAAATCCCGATGTTTTTTAATGAAATAATTACCCAAGAATGTCCACTTTGAGTTGAAGCAGAACGTGAAATGTAATTCAAACTCTGGTTGTGATTCCCAGCAGGTTGGAGGAGGCTCTCTCAACTGTCTGGAGTTTGGGGACAATAAGTTCTCGTCCGCGGACGGCTGCACCGGTAAGAAATGCCCCTGCCCCTGCCAGCACGGGAAGGAGACCCCAGAAACTCCAGACATGGGAAAGATAACGCGTCAGCTGAGTCCTCAGAGCATCAACACCGTGGTGGCCTTTTCTGTGGTGTCGCCTGAGATCAAACAGGCAATCGACAGCGTCAAATACATTGCTGAGAACATGAGGAGTCGCAACAAAGCCAAAGAAGTGAGTACTTCATTGTTTCATTGTATTTGATTACTCAGAATGTCAATGTTTCAAAGGTAAAACAAATGACATGCAACCCAGGTTTAGGGCCGCTGCTGTTCAAATGTTCCAACAAAAGTGTTTTGTTTACATTTACTGTCAAATTCATTCTGTGTAAGACAATTAAAATCATATAATTCAACATAAAAGAGGGACAAATGAAAAAGAATAAGATGTAAACCATCCCCAGGTAGCCATCAGAGTTAATAGTTATTAACTCTGATATTAATAGCATTAACAATGGCTCTGTTGTATTCATGTCTTAGTAGGCATGCACAGTACCAGGACTAAATGGCTGAATGGAATCCAGCTATTCTTAATTGCATTATTTACACCTTTGCGTTATACATGTGTATACATCTGCAGTGAACATGGCATATCAGATAGAATTGACTAGCTAAACTCTTTTTTTTTAGACAAAAGAAAGACAAACATTCAAATAATTAACCAGGCTAAATGTTGTAAACATACATTACAACTTACAGACCATGTCCTGTATTCATTTGGACACAAAGTACTTAAATGACTGATTATTGCACAGGGAAATGTGGTTTGGATAATGTGGTTAAACTTGTTTACAGACTATATTTTGCTCTGTCAGACTCTAATGTAATATTACATGGTCAAACTACAGAAATATGACCAATGTTGTAATTCATTACAATCATGTGAGACCCCTCAGCCACATGAAAGAGCCTTCATTGTAAAAAAAAAAAAAAAAAAAAAAGATCTATTGTATTATAGTATGTGTTAAATTTAACACATCCAACAATAACATGCTCATTATGCCCTCATACTTAAATGCAATTAGACTATTCTGAGCTTTACCATTTTTGGAAATACAGTAACTTTTAGATCAAGTCACATATTCCAGTTTCTAAACTTAAAAAAAAAACTACAGCTGCTCATAGAAAGCAAAAACACAGCAAGTGTGTCAATGCATAATGTATTTATGCAAAACTACTCTAAACAACTCCGGCCCCGGAGAGTGTTACTGTGATTCTGCGCAGCATTGTTGCAAATCCGAACCTGCGCCATAAGTTTACAGTAGTGGAAATTAAAAGTCGGGAGCTCTCCCTCCTCTCTATCTCCTCTCTATCTGTTATAAACACAGTGGGTGAAATGTCCCAAAGGGTAGAAAAAGTCTTTGATATGCAAATATTGGGGCTCAATCAGCTTTGTCAAATTGCCTGTCGTTTCTTTTAACGCTGTGGTGTGAATCTGATTATCATAGAAATGTCCTCCAGTGTAAATTATGTATACATTTTCTTATAGCCTACAAGAAATGTTTAACTCTTTTTTCTCTACGTCTTATCTGTGGGTGTTTGCCTTCTTTCCATCCTTTCTGTGTAATCCGCACCTCGCGCATCCACTCCCACAAACCTCTCACCTGTAAATCACATGTTTCCTTTCATTGCATACCTATCCTCACCTGCTTCAACCCTAGAACACTAACGTTACAATTAGTAACACCATCTATAACGTCAGGTATATTTTAACTGATGTAATATACCTGATAAAACATACTACTCATCAAAATACATTAAAATATAACAGTAAAAGTTGAAGTATCTCCTTTTATTTTACTCTATAGAACTTCTCATAAAACGAAAAAACATTTATCGTGAGAGAGCCCTAATAATCGGGTAAAAAAATTAAGTAATTGCCACTGAAACATGATTAGAAATATAAATAATGGAACTATGAACTACGAAGCAACACAATGACAATTACATAACCACAATCGCAGGGTAAAACTCACTCGACATCAGTGTTCTAAGGTAAAAAAAAATAAAACTCTCCTCAGTTTTCATCTTTCATTTGTCAGAGCAGACACTCTCACACCTGTTGTTTTCTCCGCTCCCTTGCTCACAGGTGGAGGATGACTGGAAGTATGTTGCCATGGTGATCGATCGAATCTTCCTTTGGGTGTTTGTGACGGTGTGCATCCTGGGAACCGTGGGCCTCTTCTTCCAGCCTCTCATTGGGTTTTTCTCATAACTGCCAATCAATTAGGGTTCACTGTCACCCTGTGTAGAACAATCCTGAACAAGCTACTAACTCTCAGTTCTCGGATGGCCAATCAGAAGACAGCTTTTTAAGTCCTAAAGGACAATTTGGTGTGCTAGTTTTGCTTCTTGCATTTTGCAAAGAGCAGTAATACAGAGAAATGAAATAATTTTTCAGGCTGATAAGCTGCTAAAGAGATACAAAGGTTAGAATGCCTTAATTGTTATGCCCTTTAATAATGCTTATTTCTACCAAAACTGGACTCTGCCTTTCGGATAACCTCTACAAAAACAAGGTTATCATGCAGTATCTCAAAATGTGTAGAGATAATTTAAAGAAGTTTAAGAAAACAAACTTTCTTTAAATTATGAATAGTTTACAGTAATTTAATGAGTCTTTGTCCAAACATTACTGAACAACCGGCCAGTACTGTGGTTTACTTCTTCAGCTGTTTGTTTGTTTGTGTCTTTTACTTTACATCCTGTCTTTACTGAAATCATATAAAGGTCTTAACGTAATTTTGACAAAATGTTTATTTACTGCGTTCTTAATCCCTGCATGGCTATAAAGAGGTATATTAGAGTTTGGGTTGGATCAAAACTTTGCACATCCAGTAGTCCTTCAGGACTGGGCCTCGAGAATTCAAATTCAGCAAACTGGAAACACTCCACCTCCAGTAGACGTGACACCAACTCTCCCACACTGAACTCAACCTTGCAGCTGACTGATGATTGTCATACCCGCTCCCCAGTCAAATTCAGCAAGCTGCTCACTGTCAGAGCCGATCGCGCTCACTGCTTTTTATGTGTCATTTACAATCAGAGTTCAGATTTCAGGCGCACTTGGCAGCTTTTTTTCGCAAATAAGGACAGGCTGTTCTTTTTTTGTAATTATAAACCATGTGTTTATAAATGTTCTCTCTGATTAATGTTCCACAAGGTAATTGGTTGTCCTGGTAAACATTGGATTAAATGGTACTTAATTAGTTGCTCCTGAAATAGCATTTTTATTAATTCATGAGAGGATTCTATCATCCAATTCCAAGCCTATTCATTTTCTTTTCACTTTTAATTAAGTTTACAATTAAAAGCAAACATGCAACGCACAAAACATGCATGCCAACATTTTTGATTGCTTTGATCACAATATATTGTTGTTGGATTACATCAATATAAATGTACTGCTTATTTTATTCAATTCAATTTATCTCCATATTTTTGGTTTGTACGATGAGAAAATGCACAACTCATGCTAAAGGGAGCAAACATGTTTGTACAAATGATCTTTGCCTTTCTTTTCCTTTTTGAACCTAAATAAATGCAATATTTGTTCAAATAAAAAGCATAACATTTGCTGGTAGAGGTTTTAAAATATGCTACAAAAAAAAAATCAATAACTATCTTGTGACGATTACACAAAAACATTTCAAATGCACACACACTAACACAATGACATGGGAGGATTGCTGGGATATTTGTGTTTCCATTATACACAAAAACAGCCAGAAGAGGTATTATTAGGCCTCCAGTTGCAATGTCTAATTACAATTTAAATTGCATCAATATGCACGACAGTGCCACATCGTCATATTTATCCATTAAAAGGTCAATCTCTCAGCTGCAGAGTGCTTGTGTAAAGATATGTTGCAGTGGCAGAGTCACTTGTTGCAGGCTGTAATTAGTCACTATTCCAAGATATGAAAATATGGTAACAAAAACGTTTTTTTGTTGCACTTCTAGATTTTGAGGTTGTCAATTCAATTTCAGATGGGCCATGCCACCATTTTGGCCAAACCCAATGAAGCGTGTCCTCATACAAAACATCACTAATTAATTTGTTTGGGTATTTTGATGAATGCCCAGTAACACAAGTGATCAATAGTTGTAAAATACCTGGTCAAGTTCAGCCAAAAGAAGGTTATAATATTGTAACCGTAGCTCTATAAGCACAGTAAGGGCCCTCTTTCAGAATCTATCGGATAAAATCTCCAAGCACAACCTTCGTCTACTGAAAATGTTTATGAATCATGATGTGCCTACCTGAATAGTTGTGGACCCCACAGTATAGAGTTTATAGCAGCACTCATTACAGTCTGCTATCTGCACTCCAGCGAGCAGAGTGGAAGCGATAGGGCCCCTTCAGTAGAACAAGGGGTAAAATATTGTGAACCTTCATTCTAACTCACGCAGGCTCTGCCCTCTACCACACTATATAGGTATAGCGGGTGGAGGCTGAGTGAATACATGCTCCCGTGCGACATAACATGAGGGTAACAGGGGATGCACACACAAAGCCATCCCACCAGGATTTTCTTGAAAATGGCTTTCCAGGCCATACCATCCCCAAAAAACACAAACCGCTGCGCCTGATGAGAGGGGTGGGGGGGGGGGGCAACGGACAACGCCCATGTGGACAACGCCCATGTCCACTGCATGGGCGTTGAAGAAAAAAGCATCCGGCTGGATAACCATCAAGCTGAAAGAATGTTTTAAGTCCTTGGGAACAAAGGAGCTATTTGGTCTGAGGGTATAACCCCACTGCGGTCGTCACCTCGCAGCAGGCAACTGGGGTTCACCAGCAGGGCGGTGAGTTCACACATTCTTTGGTGAGGTCAGTGCCCGCAGCAAAACTGTCTTGAATAACAACACCTTTTCAGAGGAGTGCTCCAATTGCTCAGAGGGAATCGTCACCAACACCTTAAGCACAGACCCGGGGAACGCAACCCTCACTGTCGTTACGAGTTTCTACACCGTTGATCTGCTCCAAGCACGAGTCGTGAACCGGAGCCCTCTCTACGCTCAGTTGCACCATGAGGTGTGTGAGTTAGAACTACTTGCTTAGGGTGAGGGAAAGATCGAGGGTTAGGTTAAAATAACTGCGGAAGAAGCACTAACTTAAGGTCACGAACAGTAGTTCCTTCCCCGAAGAGTTGAGGCTGTGATTGCAGAAGATTAAGGCAAATAGTTTTAGAATTAAATGTTCAATAATCACACAAACGTAATGTCTGGGCCTTCACATGCTTCTGTCATTGTATTCTTTGTAGAATTATTTTTTTTTAATGTTTATCCTGCAAATGTATTTGATAACAATATACAGATTGTGTTAAAACATTGAAATTAGAAAGCAGACACATGAAAAAGCACCAACCCGATTTTTACAAACGTCTCATTGAATCCCTGCAGTGCAATAAAAAGTCAACATAAATCTGCACTGTGGTTGTATATGAACGTAAATCATGGAAGGCATGACTGCACCCATCCACAAACACAAAGACTTAAAAGAGATCAAAGAGCAGTTTGAATCACTGGATAATCTCTTCTATGGTAAATTATGGTGCCATCCGAGCATGAAACACATGGCTGTAGCCCAGAGGCTGGAAAGGCCTCTGTGATGCAATGCACAGGGGCAGCTAACAGGGATGTGGTGGCTGGTCTAAAAGAGAACACACTGTGCATGCTGGGTGGCAACGAATTATTGCCTCGTGGATATAGACTAACAAAACAATTGGACATATATTCTGTATGGACTCTGTTAACCTTAAGATATCGTCATTGGCCAACCAGGACCTCGTGTAAGAAACATATTTTTTACCTTATCTTGAGTTTGTCTTACATTTTTTTGTACTTTTGTAAATTTCGATAAAGATGTAAATGGTCAAGGTTAAGATGTGTAAATTTTGCGCATCCATGAGAATTTCAAATTAGCATTATTAATACCCCAATAAACTGCATCCTGCCTCATATGTCCTGTTTTCCGAAATCCATGAATGAACTCTGTACATTTTAACAGTGTCAACAGGGTACAAAGGGACCTGCTAAAGACAAAGAATGTGAGAAAATAATACATGATGTCAATGCTGTGTCACCTGATGGTTGTACTGTCACGAAAATAAAGAATAAATTGTCCCATACTTGTTTTAAAGGCTTAAAGAGTAGGTATGTAAAAAGAATCAGAGAAAATACTTTTCGACATGTTATATTATTACTTTTTTCACCTTCTTCTAACTATGAATATATATATATATATATATATATATATATATATATATATATATATATATATATATATATATATATGTATTCAACATAATACTATGACTTATGTATTAAAAAAGTAACTAAATACAAAAGTAACTATTTAAAAAAGTAACTTAGGTACTTTTACTTTTATTTTTCTGGGTATTTGTACTTTTACTTAAGTACTAAATGTCAGTACTTCCTCCACCACTGTCGCTCACACATCTCCACCACAACCCGACACAGAGACACACAAAGTCATGACCATGATGTCACAATTTTCAATATTCGAAAGGCTATAAAAACAGATACAAAAGTAACTATTTACAAAAGTAACTAATTACAAAAGTAACTATTTAAAAAAGTAACTAATTACAAAAGTAACTTTTTTTAAAAGTAACTATTTAAAAAAAGTAACTGATTACAAAAGTAACTATTTTTAAAAAGTCACTAATTACAAAAGTAACTATTTAAAAAAGTAACTATTTTACAAAAGTAACTAATTACAAAAGTAACTAGTTACAAATGTAACTAATTACAAAAGTAACTAATTACAAAAATAACTATTTAAAAAAGTAACTAATTACAAAAGTAACTAATTACAAAAGTAACTATTTTTAAAAGTAACTATTTTACAACAGTAACTAATTACAAAAGTAACTTTTAAAAAAGTAACTAATTACAAAAGTAATATTCAAAGGGCTATGAAAACAGATTCTAACATTTGTAATGGGAAATCACAACACAGTCTTGTTCAGAGGCACCTCTGCCATGCACATGTGTATGGCCTTGAGATTTTACTGTACAGGTTTGGAGAAAATTGACTTCAAAGTCAGCTTCAATGACATAATGATATTCATAATGTCACAATTTTCAATATTCAAAGTTTGTAATGCTGCCAAGGATTTTAGATTTTAGACTTCTTTTTGAAAAACAGTTTGAAGGAGGTGAATAAGAAATCATATTTGATTCAATTAATAAGAAGGATGATGACACTATGCAAATGTGTGAGCACATATTGTGATATCTGAAGCTCTATTGCTCTCAGGGAGATTGCTCACACTGAAAAAGAGACTGACAAAGAGTGTATTACAGCTGAGCATCACTTTTAAATTAATTTTAAACAGTTTGTGTAAACACAGGAGGGAATTGGTTTTCAGAGTTGGACCGAGAAACGCATATAGCTTATGAAGACAAACACCCCTTCAAGAACAACCACACCAACACAGCTCTGAAACTGAGTCTTAAACACATACACACACAATCCTTAGTTAAGATAATAGAAGAACGTAATGTTTTTACCTTTAAAACCTCTGTGTTTCTGTTGGAGGACACATGTATTGAACATGTGCACTCATGTGGATACCGTTGAACATATCCAAGGTGTTTGTATGTACTGACATCCTTCCTGTACTTTTTTCAGCTGTACTTATGAGGGCGTTTCTGGCTTTTCTCTTTTTTTCTTGTGGGATTTTGGAGGAGGAAGAGGCAGAGGAAAAGATGAAAGACAGAGATGTGGTCCACAGCAGTGGAGAGGTGTTTCTTTGATGGCTCGCGGAGGCAGGAAATCACAAGATTTAATGCTCGATGTTAAACTGAGCAACTCTCACAGGCACACTTCAGACGGAACAGTGGGAGGGAGATGTAGGACAACATTGCACACTGCCGATGATATTGGGATTTCACTTCAAAAATGTATTATAATTGCATGCTGCTTCAAAACATAACATTCCCACAAATAAATGAGGAAATGCATAATGCAAAACAATGCATCAATATCCATAACAAAGATTTTAAGTATTTCTGAATAAAGTAACGTGTTCTTTTGTAGTATTTGAGTTTAAAAAAATCTGTTAAAAAACATTTTGCGTTAAGCACAGTTGGGAGGTTAAAAAGCTTTCTTTCATAAACACACCTCTCCATAAAAAAATCACATTTGTGGCACATATTATGCACAAGCAGCAAGCAACAGACACAAGTGTCAACAATATTCTGTTCTGTTGATCTAATGTTGTATGAATGAGCATTGTGTACAGTTGTGGTTCCCAACCTTTTCAAATGGTGGTGTCCCACAAAAATGGCCCCTGTTTTGGAAGAAGACACAAAGGTGCAAAAACTGACCTCCATGTTAAATGTTGTACATGCATCCATTTTTATTACGCAATGAGAGATTATTGCAGAAATCTAGGGTATCTTTCTGCTTAACCTCAAATAGTGACAGATGATGTCAAGATGGTTGCCTTGTAATTTGTGATGTTGGGCTATACAAACTGCATTGAATTGAATAATCATAAACCTACAGTCTGCAGCATTAAAAACAGTTAATATCAGTATAGCTAGTCAGCCACGGTACTCATTTTTTTAAGTGCTCTCTCAAGAAGCTCCAGATCACTGATATCAAAGGGTTGTTTCAGGGAAGTCATGCAATCTACATTACACATATCTACATGACATATTCACCCTGCCTTTCGTCCTTGCAAAGAAGTGTGGTGGTACAAACTGACAGCAATGTGACACGATAACGGAGCTTTAATGACCTTCTCATTAGAAATCGTGTTAAAGACTCCAGCGCTAAGAGCTCTTCAGAGGACAGGAGTGGGCGGCAAGAGATATGTTTTTATAATAACAGTGATCGCTCGTCACGTTTTTTTACTATACACTTTAGAACAAGTGCAGCACTCACAGTCTACTTGTCGACCCATTGAAAAGCAACACTCACAAGCCTCTCCTCTACACAGTTTGAGCTTCAATCATCTCCAATCATTGAATGTGAGATGGGCCAGGCACACTTAAACAGCGCATGGTCTGATTTCCCAAAAGCATTCTTCACAATCAGTCTGTTAACTTATCGGAAAGACTGTTATGATACGAACACGTTGTAGATAGAAGAAGGAGAAAAAGATCCAGAGACAGAAATTCATGATAAAATCACACACGAGGCTTTTAAGGATCCTTATGAATCATTGCACAAGTTTCTATTTTTAGTATGGATAGGGTAATACGACAAGAACAATGTGTGTTATGTGTGTTTGTGTGTCTCTGAGCACATTAGAGTTAAAAAATATTCCATATCAAGGGAGGGGCTGGGTGAATCATTATTCTTTGATAGCTGCCACAGCTATATCCCCAGGCTACTGCAGAGCTTGAGATACTGGTCTGTTCCAGGGTGGTATTATACAGTAGATCACATGGTTTGTGTGTGTCCGTGTGTGTGTGTGTGTGTGTGTGTGTGTGTGTGTGTGTGTGTGTGTGTGTGTGTGTGTGTGTGTGTGTGTGTGTGTGTGTGTGCGTGTGTGTGTGTCAGCAGAGGGAGCAAAACAAGTATGAGAGAAAGAGTCTGATTGAGTCATACCTTTAACTCAGTGTCCAGAACATTTTTGTGACAACTTCAGTGGTGGAGCATGAGGAGTGGGTAGGTCTGTGTGTGTACGTACGTCTGTGTGTGCAGATGGTGCATGAGTGCATGTGTCAAGGTACGCAGGATCCATGAGTGCAGACAGTGAGTCGCACTAACTCAGTGCTCTGTCTCTCAATCAGAATATTTTTGTGACAGCTTCAGCAGAAAAGACACAGAGAAGTAGAGTGGAAATGACAGACTTGGTTTTACTTAATGCCAACTCCTGTCCGTCTGTCGTGTGTGTGTGTGTGTGTGTGTGTGTGTGTGTGTGTGTGTGTGTGTGTGTGTGTGTGTGTGTGTGTGGTGTGTGCGTGTTGTATTTTGCTTTTGTTCTTGTGATGCTCTCGGTTTTCACTGAAAGGTCCTTCAGCTGTCTTCGGACAACAAACAACATGTTCGACAAAGAAAACATCCGTTCAGCTCTTGATGTGTTACAACGGAGCTGATCATGCCTGACAATAAAGTGATGGCTTTCACAAATAACTTCCCTTATACACTGCATCAGCCCTTCTGGTCAATAGAATGTACTGCAAGATGCACTTTTATCACATCACACAGAGTCCTAAATTAGTTCACATCCTCACATGAGTGGACTCACCTTCCAGTCAAATGTGTGTTGACCAAACACACATTTGCCAAAGCAACCTTTGTACAAGTATGTTTTTTAGAGTCCTACCAAAATTGTGTCACAGCTGTCGCCTCTGGTCCTTGAGTGAAAAACTATGATAACAACAATCGCAGTTGTTGTTTGTTTACCGATTTTTCACAGGCGGTAGTAATAAACCTCTTCTTCGAGCACCCGCTTGAGGAGAATGAAACATACGTGTGAAATGACTTGGACAAGATACATAAGTGAGATATATCCCCCAACTGAAGTGTTCCAAATACATATTTCAGTTTAACAGTAATAGCAAAATGTGGACAGGGTCATTTACAAAGTTTCTATTAAACTTGAACATTCAAACGTTTATACGATAGTTTCTATATAATCCATCAATGTGTATGTCATTGACATAATTGTGAGAAAGGACAGGTGACAGTATTCCTTTAAGCCTTAAATTATGAAATTGAAATCATAAAATTGTCTGATGACATGACATGTTTGCCATGTCTTCTATTCATCTCATATTAGTTGATGAGACATAGCACATATGGTTATTGTTAGTGGCTTCAAGGAATTATTGTAAGTAGATGTGATTACCTCAAGAACTGAAACAAGCCTGTGTGTGTGTGTGTGTGTGTGTGTGTGTGTGTGTGCGTGTGTGTGTGTGCGTGTGTCTATGTGTGTGTGTGTGTGTGTGTGTGTGTGTGTGTGTGTGTGTGTGTTCCGCTTGCTTTTACGCATGAACTGGTGTGCTAACAAGCCAACAGCATGTCCTCTTTTCTCTCTCTGACCATTTTCTCTTTGTGTACGCCTCCCCCTCCTCCCTGTGGCCCCAGCATGTGCTGTGTGGCATGGCCGGCAGGATCTTCCTTGTGTTTCCGTATCATCGAAAATCGACGGGCTTAGGTACCCTGCCACTGCAGCTGCTCCTGGCCGCGACAGCTGGGCCAGAATAATCTGATTTATTGCTTTGTCATAATCAGCAAATGAATACGATTTTCGATCCCCTGACCCCTCTGGGTCCCTTTTTTGACTTCTTCCAACTTTTCTTTTGACGATTTTAACTTTCTTAGGTGCGATTCGGCATCTTGTTTGTTTTACTCACTATGTTTTTCCTATCTTGCGTTACTCTTCTCCATTTTAGCCATGCTGTCTATGTGTGAGTCTGCATGTGTGCGTGTGAAAGTTGTACCAGCTCAGAGTTCGTCACACTGAACCTTCCACTATAACATTGTGTAAGCACTTCCTCTTGAAAGTCTTACAACACAGCACAAGAGGTGCTTGACATGTTTGAGATTGTGTTTTCATACACTTTCACATACCTATTTGGGCAAGACGATATGAACTAAAGACAAACAAGTGACTTTTGTACCTGCACACAAGCAGACAGATTAAGATTGTATTTGTTTTTAATCCAACCAATTATCTTAGAAATCCACAATTTATCCAGGCTCTTTCCCTCTGTTGTATCTCTCTCTCTCTCTCTCTCTCTCTCTCTCTCTCTCTCTCTCTCTCTCTCTCTCTCTCTCTCTCTCTCTTTCACACACTCGTTGTCTCTGTCACGACCAGGCAGAGAGGAAGATTTAGCTTTATTCTCCTGGGTCGCTCATACTGGATCAGTGTTGGCGAGTGAGCCGCTCATTGTCCCCCTGTGTTCAACTGAATAAGTGGCGGCCTGTTTTACTTGTGTGTGAAACACTGGAGTGCCGTGTCAACTCGAAGAAAAATAAGAAGCCTCTCAACTTTTTAATAAAATATAAATGCACAAGTACAAAAAGGAGGGACAG